>NW_018219282.1:7293-7951 GCF_001263595.1 Phalaenopsis equestris | reverse complement strand
TGAACTTCTTCATAAAACTCGAATTCTCTTTTATTTACTTTGCTTATCTTATAGTATTCCACCATCCCCGGGGGTGACAGCTGTCGCGGGCGTTCCTTCCTTCGAGCATCGGCGGGAACACAAATTGGTGTTGGTCGATCTAGAGCATGAGACTCGGCCTCTAACGAGATGTACGACCCCGGGCTCTACGGTACATACTGATCGGTCCCCAATGGGACATATGGTTCATCCATCTTGAAATCTGAAGTCTGAGACTCGTTGGTGCTTGCAGTGTATTCTTCCAATGTAGTGAAATGTTGTAGATGCAAAACATTGCAACCCAGACGCACGTAGCTGATGTCCCGACCAGTTTTTCAATGTTGCATGTCGGGCAACCCTGAGACAAAACATCTGAAACTGAAAGTGTGTTTGACTCTGTCATAAACCCTGGTTCCATCCATGGTGGGTAAGCTAGCAGAAGTTTCTTTCAGGTTTGGATCATAAATATACCCCTCAGGAATAGGGGTGAGCAAGTTGTTTGTCTCTCTTTGAAGTTTGCGTTCTTGTCGTAGAAAAGCTTTCTGCTTCTTTCGGCTGGGGTTCCTGCGTTGCATCCTGCGAAGCGGAGTACTTGGTAGTCGTTTGGTATTGGCGGCTACCAAGCCCCCCGCCGGGGGTG
>NW_018219282.1:3493-6921 GCF_001263595.1 Phalaenopsis equestris | reverse complement strand
ATATGAGATTAATTATAAAATTTGGACCCGGGTTCATACATTTGGCCATATAGATAACCCTAAAACAATCAAAGTTTCAAAGTTTCAAAGTAAGCAAAGGCAAGCTGCATCAGGTTGCGTAATAAGTTTTCAAATATCGCCCGTTTATTGGTAACATGGGTCTTTCACCTTGGAAGTCCACTAACTGGTAGGCTCCTTCTGTGTAGACCTTTTCAACTACAAATGGCCCCTCCTAAGTTGGCACAAATTTTCCACCTATGTTGCGGTGTGCAAGAATAGGACTTTTGAGCACAAGTACGAGGTCACCAACTTTGAATGTTCTTGGGTGGACCAATTTGTCATGAGCCTGTACCATCTTCATTTGGTAAAGCTCCAAATGTTATCGTGCTTCTAGTCCTTTTCCCTCGAGACTCTCCAGTTCTTCAAGTCCGAGTTTTGTACTTTCTTCCGTTTTGAGTTGGTTGGCAACTACAATTTTGAGAGTGGTGTCTGGACTTCTAACAGTAGCACAGCCTCGTCTTCATACACGAGCATATAGGATGTGCACTGAGTGAGAGTCCTGAAAGTCGTCTGGTAGGCCCACAAGGCTTTTAATAGTTTGTTGTGCCAATCCCTTTTGTTTTCATCGAGTGTTTTCTTTAAAATCTATACCAATATTTTGTTGAAAGCCTCAGCCAGACCATTTTCTCTGGGATAGTAAATTGTAGAGTATCTCCAATCTATCCCATGTCTTTTGACGAAACTGTTGATCTTGGTGCTTCTGAAAGCTGCCCATTGTCAGAAATTATTCTTTGCGGTACTCAAAAATGGTAAACGATCTGATCTTTGCCCATTTGGAGAAGTAGTCTGTAGCGGCAAATATAAACCTGTGTCCTTTGGAAGAAGGAGGGTATATCAGACCTATTATGTCTGTGCCCCAACACTCGAATGGCCATGAGGCAACAATTGGGTGTAGCACATTCGGAGGCTGGTGTAAGACCACCCCAAGCACTTGGCATTGGTAACATCTTCTAGCTGTATCCATGCAATCAGACATCATTGCTGGTCAATAATACCCGAGTCTTTTGATCTTCATCTTCATTTTTGGCTCTGACTGGTGAGCGCCACACAATCTGGCGTGTACCTCTTTTACAATATTCTGTGCTTCGGCTCTGCTCAAACATCGTAGCCACATCTGGTCAAACGATCTTCTGTAAAGAACATTTCCCACCAGGGCGTAAGACATGGTCCTTCTTGTGATGTGGTGCGCCTTAGACTTGCCTTCTGACAGCTTTCCAGTATGTAAATATTCTATTAATGGCTTACACCAATCTTCGTTGATGTCTACAACTTTATTTATTGTTTCTTCTTTTCCAAGCTTGTGTAGATTTTTGAAGTCGATTCGAGACAAGACTCGTCTTCCTTGCACTGTGACTTCAATGGAATCCTCCGGGGGACACGCCATTTCCTTAGCAAGTTTTGCTAGTGCGTCGGCATGGGCATTATCTCCCCTAGGAATCCGGTAGAAAGTCACATCGGGAATCTCCTCCAGGAGCTTCATCATGTACCGATGGTATTCTGCTAATCTTGGTTTCAAATTTCTGTATTTGCGGACGACTTGCCGGATGACGAGTTGGGAGTCACCGTAGATTGTAATGCTTGTTATATCCATTGAGATTGCCATTTCTTATCCGGTGATTAAAGCTTCGTATTCTGCTTCATTGTTAGTGCACGGCTCTGTCAGGTGGTACGAGAACCTCAACATATCCTTGTCTTGCCTGATAAAGATCAAACCAATTCCTGCTTTGCCTGGTATAACTATGCCTGATCCTTTGTCTTTTTTGGCTGATGAAGCTCCATCGAAGTACATCTCCCAACATTGCATACTGATAGAATTTGTTCATCTGGTAACTCGTCCTTGAGTGGGGACCCAGCTGGTAACGGGTGTGCAGCAAGAAAGTCTGCTAGTATCTGTCCCTTGATAGCACGCAGAGGAACAAAAGTTATGTCGAATTTGCAATAATATCATCGACCATCTTGCTAGACGTCCCGAGAGTGTTGGTCGGGTCATCAGATATTGCAATGGATTAACTTTCGAAATCAGGGTAAGCTTATGAGAAAGCATGTAATGTCTAAGCTTTTGAGCGGCAAAAATTAACACCAGACAATGCTTCTCAATAGGTGGATACCTTATCTACATCGGTATTAGGCAACGACTCAAGTAATAAAGTACATTTTCTTTACCCTCATCATTGACTTGAGCTAAGAGGGCTCCGAGAGAGTCGTCTAAAGTCACGGTATAAAGTATCAACGATTTCCTTGGGATAGGGGCTGCCAAGACAGGATGTGTTATTAAATATTGTTTAACATCCTTAAAGGCCTGCTGACATTTCTCTTCCCAAATAAATTTGACGTCCTTTTTAATTAATGCCGAGAAAGGCTGACACTTAGCTGAGAGATTAGAAATAAAGCGTCTTAGATATGCCAACTTCCCCTTGAAGGAGCGTAGTTGTTTTAAGGTTTTAGGGGGAGGAATTTCCAACATAGATTTAATCTTATCCGGGTCGATCTTGATTCCCCGATGACGGACAACGAATCCTAGAAATTTCCCGGAGGTAACACCAAAGACACACTTTAAGGGATCATTTTAAGGTCATATCGTCGTAACCGTTCAAACATGATCCTCAAATCATGTAAAAGGTCTATTTTTCATTTACTTTTGATGAACAAATCATCTACATAGCATTCTACTTGATTGTGAATGAGGTCGTAAAAAATCTTTGTCATTGCACGCTGATATGTTGCTCTGGCGTTCTTTAGCCTGAACGATATCACTGTGTAGCAGAAAATTCCAATCAGTGTTTTAAAGGTTGTAAGTGTTGCATCCTTGGGAGCCATCAAGAGCCATCTTGATTTGGTTGTATCCCGACAATCCGTTCATGAAGGAGAAAATTTCACGTGTTGAAGCGATATCCACCATCATCTCTGGTATAGGTAGTAGAAACTTGTCTTTTGGACATGCCTTGTTTAAATCTCTGAAATTGACATAAACGCGGATCTGTCCATTTTTCTTCCTAACAGGTACGATGTTCGCGAACCACGTAGGGTATTGCTCCTCTTTAACAAAGTTAGTGTCGATTAATTTCTTCACCTTGGCGATAACTTGTTGTTCTATCTCGAGGTGCATTCTCCTAGGAGCCTGTTTTAGTGGGGATATATTCTTGTCCACCCCAAGTTTATGGGCTGCAACCTCTGCTGACAGTCCTAGCATTTCATCGTAGCTCCATGTGAAGCAATTTTTGAATTCTATTAATAGTTTGATCAATTATGCAGATTCATTGTCATTGAGTAAAGAACTTATAAATGTAGGTCGTGGTTATTCTTCAGTCCCGAGTTTAATCTCTTTCAATTCATCAATAGTAGATTTAATTTCCTCCGATTTAATTTCC
>NW_018219282.1:1190-3435 GCF_001263595.1 Phalaenopsis equestris | reverse complement strand
ATCCTCTACATCGAGACAATCCGAGACAATCTTCTTCTGACTCACCAGTAACAATCATGCAAAATTCAGAATCATTGACTTGTCCGACTATACCAAATCCGAGACCCTCTCTTGAGTTTGGAATTCAACTTTTACCATTCCATAAATTTTCAAAAATTTGAAATTTATCTTTTGGCATTTGTTTTGTTAAGTGTCCCTGTTGAATTAACTTTTGGACACAAGGTGAGAAGTAACCAAAAGGAAATTCCATTAATTCATTAGAATCAACATCCAGATTAACATGTTTTTTAATCTCAGTAGAGGTAGAAGCACGGTGAAATTTGATCGGCTTGGAACCGAACACTACGGACTTTCTTGACCTCTAAACTCTCAACCTTTTGAGGGAGAATCGGAGTAAGGGTCATAGCATTCACATAGTGGTTTATCCGATGATACATTGTTTCATATTCATTTTTTTTCTGTATCTTCTAGGGATATCTCATACTGAGGTCTTTTCCATCTTGTCATCATTATCTCGTCTTCAGAACTGTCTTCATTACCAATGTTGATAGTTGGCCTAGTGCATTCAACAATTAAAGTGATCCTTCCTCGTCCACATCCCCAGTCTCGACCTTAGGTGCACGAACTAAAAGAACTTTCACCAACTCGTTGTAAGGGAGTGGTGGAAGATTGTTGAAACAGAGTGCAATGAACTCCTCTTTGTAATTCTTATGAATCTTCAACTTTGTTTGTGATAACTTCATGAGAAAATACAGTCTTCTTTGGAGGCACGTAGTAGGCAGCATCTTTATGGATACCAACTTCATGCACTGAAAATGGTTGTAAGTCTCCTTTGATGCAATTTTCTTGACCATCTTTGCGGTATTTGATGCACTGGTGTTGAGTTGATGGAACCATATTGTGCTCATGAATCCATGGTCGACCCAGTAGAGCAGTAAAAGAGGTCTCAGCATTGATGATATGAAATTTACAGATTGTCACGAGTTCTCCAACCTTCATAAGTAATGTAATTGATCTGAGGGCTCTTTCTCCCTTTTGGTTGAATCCTTTTAACATCATCTTGTCGACCGTAAGCTCTTGAGCTTCAATATCAAAATAGGCCAATGTTCGTAGGCTCATCAAGTTAAGAGATGCTCCAGGATCTACTAAGACTCTGGACAACACAAATCTGCCGATGTTGACGGAGATGTAGAGCGGACGATTGTGGTCGGCGGTACCGAGCAGTAAGTCTTCATCTGTGAAGGTTACCCCAGGCTCTTCTTTCAACGAACAAACTTCATCTAAATGTCTGGTAAGAGCAAGTGTGTAACCAGAGACTCTCTCATCTCCTTTGACAGCATCTGAGCGTCGTAGATGCTTAATCGGGCCGGCAACTTGCTAAGATGAGCTAGCACGTTGTGGTCTACTTTGTATGATCCTCCAACTTTATCTTGATTATGTGTTTCTTCCACTGGTGGAGGTGGAGGTATCTCTTCTTGAGCATTATCTGTTTTCCTTTGTCTGCTGGAGCTGTTCTTAGTGGCAACACTTTTCCGCTCCTTAAGTTAACTTCTGTGACTTCTTCTTCTTGAGATATCATTGTTGAATCTTCTGGTGTCTTTTCCTATTTGTCGGAAAAATATAAGTTGGTGGCAAGTGGTGTACCATGATGCTTGAGAGTTGGCTCTTCGTTATTGGTGCTGTCGTAAGCAGTATTATTGATGTCTTCTTTGGACTTGACAATGTGACTCAAGTACGATTTGAGGATCGTTTTGAGAATCGAGATTGAAGCTAAATTGGTTAAAATCAGCTATGTTATCACTAAAAACAGTTAAAACGTAGCCGAAATCACAATCCTTATATTCATAAGACCCTGGAGGGGCAAAAGATAATCATACGAAGTCAGGGGTTCGAGGATTTTCTTCCCCGAATCTGAGCTCCCCCGTTCCGAGACAACCAATCTAGTAGAGGCAGCCCCTATCCTACCCCCCGTGCTATCAGTCCTTGCAGTGACGTTCTTCTTCTTTTTCTTCGTTCTTGATAATGATGGATCTCCTGGCGAAATCTTCATCCTGGTCTTGGTATCCTACAGACTCTGAATGGAGGCTTATCTTGATGCAGACTAGATCTTGTTCAGTATTTTCTTGGATGATCTGCTCCAGACTTCATTCCATTCTTCTTCAGTATTTGTTGAAGCTTTTTTTGATGAATCCTGTATGTGATTAAGGACCCTCTTGAGTTCATCCCAGGTTGTACTCCATTCATC
>NW_018219282.1:0-1077 GCF_001263595.1 Phalaenopsis equestris | reverse complement strand
GGGGTTCTCCCGGAGCCACTCTTTAAAGACGAAGCACTTTTTGATAGTGTGCCCAAGCAATCAGTGGTATGGGCAATAATTTGGTTCATTCTTGTTATCCACCTCTTATGGCTTCTTTAGATCTTGTAGTTTAAATATTGGCTTCTTCATCAGACTCCTGAATATTTTAGATACACAGCTTGCTGTCGCTCCAATAGGGATATTCTTTTATCCCATGTTCGAGGTGCTCCTTCTTGAGGTGGCCGTTGGTTGGATTGCTTATTCCGATCTGTTTTGGAGCCTGCTGTGATGAAGACTGACGATGTTCTTCTGCATATATCTTTATCGGTTACTTTCCTTTGTTGATAGTCGGGACGTCTCCCGCGTTGACCACCTTAGCCGTTTCATGTGGCTCCATGTGCTTTATTTCTTCTTGAAGACTGCTAGATTTACTGAGTAGCTTCTCAAAGGATTTGATGGTGAGTCCCTTAAGCATGAAAGCTACTGGCCCATGAATGCTCTTGAGTAGAATTTCAATTGCATGATGTTCCTATAACTGAGGTTCACATTTCATGCTAAGGTTTCTCCACCTCAAAATATAGTCTACCAAAGTTTTGTTAGAGTTCTGATTTTTCATCATGAGCACTCCGATAGACGCATGGTGTCGTTCCCCGACAAATCTTTTCACAAATAACTGTTCTAACTTAGAAAATGTTTTAACTGACCCATTGGGCAAGTCAGCATACCAGTAGAAAGCAATTCCTAACAAGCTGCTGACGAACTACTGGCAGGGTAGAGCTTCATTATTTCTCGTGTTGCCACAACTAGCTCGGAAATATACTATATGTTGTTTAGGATTTCCAGTCCAGTCGAATATTTTGAAGTTTGGGGCCACAAAACCCTTGGGAAAAGGCATGACATCAAACTCCTCTAGGTAAGGTCTACCCTTCAAAATTGATGCACCGTGCTCTGATTGGGCTAAGGCGACCCGCACTTGTTCAATTCTTTTATGGCATGACACTTGATGGAGAATCTTTCTTCGGTTGCTCATCTTTATTTACTGAAGTAGCTGTCGGCACTATTTTTGGTGTGGGGTTT
>NW_018219281.1:5578-6522 GCF_001263595.1 Phalaenopsis equestris | reverse complement strand
TTGTATCGTAAAAGACAATAATTTCTATTTTTTTTCTTTTAACATGCATGAGTACAATAATGTCTCTTACTAGTATCATAAAAAGATCGACTTTTGATAGACTTAATTATTTATATTTAATTTAATGCATATTATATTTCTTTCAATAATTAAATTTATTCAATTTTTCATTTAATGCATCACAAAAAATAAAAAAAATCATAATATTCATTCAGTTATAAGAATGTTTTTAATATGTGTAACCAATGAAAAATTTTAAGAGAATAAAAGAAATTAATGTAACACAAATAAAATAATAATTAATCATCTTAATCTCCAGAAGATTTCTATAATTAATCTCCATAAGAATCTAGCAATTTTTTTTTCTCTTAATCACCTTCTAAATCATAAGCCCTTGATTTCACCCATAAAGTTTAGTATCACATAATAATATTTAATTAAAATAACTTATACAATTAAAAACATAGACCCTACCTCCACTTTTAATGTCATCGATCATTTATCCTTCTCAAATCCAAATAATTTTTTTTCAACTCTTCCCAATGAAATAAAATTTAATATTAAGATTAATGTAATTATTTATATCATTTATTCTAATAACAACATAAACTTTAACATTTATATTATACGCTCTTATATCGACCTCCTCCCTTACCAACACGCTTCTCCTTTTTTCACGTATAAAGTCGCTCAATTCGACAAATTCACGTGAGAACACCTTTTTGCGATCTTGGGCTTGGTCTTCTTCCTCTCCCGCTTACAACATCACTTACCTTGTTTGGGCTTTGGGTCTTTCCCTCTCATATGAAGCCACTCGATTAAACTAAAGGTTATCTGCACCAAATCTTCTGTTCCCTTCTTCTTTTGCACAGAAGGTCATCAACATCTCGCATACGTTAGGGTTTCTTTTTGGGCTTGGAATAGTCATCTTTCCCATCTTCTTT
>NW_018219281.1:0-4201 GCF_001263595.1 Phalaenopsis equestris | reverse complement strand
TTACTGGAAACCATGTTATATTTACTCAGCTCAATCTTGATTTTATTTTTATCAGATGAATTCTCCACCCACATGGTTTGCATTTTTTTCCGCCCTTTGTTATTTACAAAGAAACCACAAGTCTATTTATGTCTATTTTTAGTAATTTTTGCTCCAGTTTGCTTTAATGTAATCATTTATTTATTTATCCTTCATTGTTGTTTTACACATCCATTTCAATACATTATTATTTCTTTCACACTCAACTTAGATATCAATAGCCTTTTCATAGCTCAATTTCAAATCTCTTCAAAATTGTTAGCCTAATTGTTGTTTTTGCGGGCTCCGAAAATTCAACGGACGCTCCCGAGGATAACTTTATGTTTGTTTTAGTTTTGTTTTGAGAGAATTTTGGAGGGTCGAATTTTTAGAAGACATATTGAATTGTAGATAAGACACTACCCAGTGATTTCGACCTCTCTTTTGCGAGGGCTTTTTGATATGAGGTTCGATGTTTCCCATAGTCGCAAGCCCTTATGGTTAATTACCTCCCCCAATAACAAGAGAACACTTTCGATTAAGCTCAGTCATTAAGAATGGATATTTAACATATAATAGCAACAATCTTAGGATTTAAGTTATAAATTCCATCACTTGAAGTTTAAAGCAGATGATGGTGGAATGAAGACGAAACCTGATCAAGATCTCATGGTTCCATCATCCTGAGTTGTCATGGTCCCTGATCTACTTAGTCAGAGGAGATAGTCGACCCAACCTGACAGAAAGATTCTTGTCAGCAGTCATGGGTTGTGTCGTCCAAGAAATTCTTGTAAATCGGTGTGTATATTTGTCTAAGGGGGCAAATTTAAATTGGCCCTAGCTAAATTTTTTTTTTTTGCGTCAATCAACTGTACTCTTATGCTTCACAACTCAAAATGTAGAAAGCCGTTAGAAACATACGAGCTGCAGTCATAACCGTAACATAATGGTGTCATTTGGTGACAACTACCCGGTCAGAGGACTCTGATCGTAACCGCTATTTTGTGGTGCCATTTAATGACAAAACCACACAGATTGATGACTTGGGTTATGTTCTTACTGACGTGCAATCATTTTAATTGTAAATATAATGATACATTTAATATGACTTTAGCTCTTTGTGAGTTGAAGATGATTAGAAATTTGTCACCCTCAACAAACTATTGCGAAAGGGGGGTGGATGAGATTTGTTTTAAGTCTTTAGTGATTGATTTTTAGCTTGAATATTTTAATTGATATTTGAAAGTCTTGATTTAAAAGATTACCCCTCCGGTTGAAATCTTCTATCCATTCGGCTATAATCGAGGTATTAAATATTTAAAATTTTTTTATATATGATGGGGCGATTAATTTTATTGTTTAAGTTTTTTAAAGTATACGTCCTGTAAATTTCTATCCTTATAGGTAGGAGGATCATAGTAGTTGGGTTGATTGAACTTATAGACTTTTATTTCAAGATTTGGGCATTTATTTCAAAATTACTAGGCTCTTCAATTATATGTTGTGAAAAACGACGACAATAAAGTGAAAAATGGAATGAGAAAAATTGCACACAGAAAAAACACCAGAGTGACACACGGATTTACGTGATTCGACAAATTTGCCTACGTCCACGGAGCTGCAGAGGATTTTACCACTTCGAGAAATTACACCGTCGAGCGCCTCGATGTTTACAAAAAAATCTATATTTTCTTCTCTCCCTTCCTCTCTCTCTCTCGGTTCCTCTCTTTCTCTTAGTTCTCAAGAGGACTTGGTTTGACCTTGTTTGACTTTGCTTAGCTTGGCTTAGCTTGCGGCTTAGCTTTTTCTTTAAACCAAAAGAGACTATTTATAGAAATCATGAGAGCGGTAGGTGGGAGGTAGGTGAACGGTAGGTGGGGGTAGGTGAACGGTAGGTGGAATGTGGTAGGTGAGTGGTAGGTGGGTGTGGTAGGTGAGCGATAAGTGAGATACTTAATTATGAAGCTAATTAATTTCGGTGGACCGGATCTTCACATTACCCAATAATTCTTCCACTTGGAGACTGAGACACTGAATGCATCACCTACTGGCTGCATCATCTACTGGCTGCATCATCTACTAGTTGTACCGATCTTTTCCTCAAACATAATATCCTCCAACTTTGCAACTCAAAACCCCTATCTTCATGTCAGAAGACCAGCTGAAGTCGAGCACAACTTCAAGTTCTCACGAGTAACAGCCTCAGTTGACATATCACCGCCAACGTAGCCTTGTACCACCAAACTCTTTCCTGGGTTTCTCCTGTATCTGCTTACAACTCCCACTGTATTAGCAATATCCTGCCTCTGCTGAAAGCCCTTTTCAAGAAGTCCAGCATTGTATCACTTACTGCCACAAAGTGCAGTCTTCACTCGGTACACCCACTTGTTGTGCAATATTTTCTTCCTTGGTAGAAGTTCTGTCAGCTCCCAAGTCTGATTCCCTGGTGGGCCTGACAGGGAATCTGTCTCCTCCTTCTTTGTCAGCTCCCACTTGTTCGAATTCTCATCTTGCGAGATTTTTTCATAGCTTTGTGGTTCTCCACCATTTATCTGTACAATATCCGGTTTTCCTGTCTTTGACGATCTACTACTTTTCAGGAAACTGACATTTTTTTGCTTCCCCATAATGCACCTCTGATTCATGTGTCACCGTCTAAGTAAACCTATAGTAATATATAGTGTGTCAGTTTTTTTACCCCGAGTCAATACTAATGTTCCTTTGGTAACCTTCCAGGTGTTATCTGAGAATTAATCTTCCAGGTGTTATCTGAGAACACCACCGAATAACCACCCTCATTCAGTTGCCCAACAGAGATGAGACCTTTTACAAAGTCCATTTGCTCTTGTTAGGGAGTGCAATATCAATGTCTCTCATCCCCACCACATCCAGAGCTTTTCCATCAGCCAGATGTACCTTCTTAAAGTTAACTGCAATATAATTTCGCATTAACTCCCGACGGGAAGATGTATGGAAGGAATTCCCTGAATCTAGTATCTAGTCATCAACAAGATTGTAAACTGCCAGAAATAGTGCATCATGTATTTCTTCAGTTACAACATTAGCGCTATCATTCTCATTCTTCTTAGGATTTATGCAGTTCTTTTTTATGTGGTCAGCTTTGCCGCTTTGCCACAATTCTAGCAAGTTGTCTGCTAACCTAACTTTGATTTTGATCTTCCACGGTTCGATTTTCTGTTTTGTCCATCTGAAATCAACATTCAGTGCCGAACTTGAACACGAGGCCTCGCCAGAATTCTTCCTGCACATATCCTCAGCCAAAATCAAATCACGAATACCAGCATATTTCAGCTTAGATTTACCTGCAGAACTGCTAGCTGTCATCCTCATGGCTTCCCAACTATTTGACAATGAAGCCAACAATATCACCGCACGTATCTCATCAATAAAACCAATTTCAATATATGATAACTAATTTGTGATAGTGTTGAAATCATTTAGGTGTTGAGCAACTGATACACATTCCACCATCTTCAAGTTGAAAAACTTTTTCATCAGATGCACCTTATTATTTGTCGATGGCTTTTCATACATACCTGATAAAGCCGTCATGAGATTTGCAGTAGTCCTCTCCTTGATGACGTTGTGGACAACCGATCTTGATATCTTGATAAGGTTAATCGTATAACCCCCAAAACTTGTCGATCCAACCATTCCGCCTCGTCAATCTTTTCTGGTCGCATTCCCAATAACAGAAGATGAAGTTTTTTCCCATAGAGGTAGTCCTCTATCTGCATCCTCCAGTAAGTAAAATCTGTGTCATTGAACTTCTCGATTCTCGTGTCATCACTTTGTCTTCGTCCATTGTTCTTCCTTAGATTCGAACCCAATGCCCTGATACCAGTTGTTGTGAAAAACGACGACAATAAAGTGAAAAATGGAATGAGAAAAATTACACGCAGAAAAAACACCAGAGTGACACGGATTTACGTGATTTGACAAATTTGCTTACGTCTACGGAGCTGCAGAGGATTTTATTATTTCGGGAATTACACCGTCGAGGGCCTCGACGTTTACAAGAAAATCTCTATTTTCTTCTCTCCCTTCCTCTCTCTCTCTTCCTCTCTTTCTCTTAGCTCTCAAGAGAATTTGGCTTGACCTTGCTTGGCTTGGCTTGCGACTTGACTTTTTCTTTAAACCAAAAAAGACTATTTATAGAAAC
>NW_018219280.1:0-338 GCF_001263595.1 Phalaenopsis equestris | reverse complement strand
ATTTTTAAAAAACTTAATTGATTACAAGACTATAAGAAATTATAATCAATTATTAGTATTAATTAAGAAAGAACGAATACCATTTATTAAATAAGATTCAAATGATGTTTTAATATAAATAATAATTTTTAAATCTTGCCCCAATCCTTAACATCTTATGGCTATCTGATTAGGGTTGTCAAAATGACTAGTTTTTCTTGAATGGCTCGTGTTCTGCTCGCTAAGCAAACGAGTCGAATATGAGCACACTTTTTGAGCTTGAAATATAAATGCGTCAAACACGAGCGAGCCGTGTTTGGCTCGTTTACACCCCTAATTTTAAGTAAATGTCCACATTT
>NW_018219279.1:0-9569 GCF_001263595.1 Phalaenopsis equestris | reverse complement strand
CAGCAATAGGAAAGCTGTTCTGGGTGGCGGCAGTTTTTTTTTAGTGAAAATTGTGTCGACAACAGATGATTTCTCTCTCAAGTGTAAATTATAATGATGACCAATTACGACATGAAAACCTTTGAACTTAAACCTAGAATGTTTGGTTCTACAACATCTGAAATTTCTTTCTGCATTACCAATCACAAACTATATGATAATATTTCTGAGTTGATCTTTTTCTGTGTGCATTTACATCTATAGTAAAGGAAAAGATGATCGTCTCTCGAAGGAAAATCCTGCACCAAAAATTTTTTATCCTAAACATCGGACATGAAAGATTGAAGATTACATCCGTGACCATTGAAATTAGAGGAAATTTCCTCCTGTACAAAATGACAAGAAATCTGTGATGCTACAAGGAAAACCTATTCAAGTGTTGACAACTCTTTTTAGTTTTTATACATTGAAATTAGATTACATGACTTGCAAGAGGGTGATTTGAACATTACTTAATACTACAACACTCTCCACCAAGATATGTATGAAATATGCACATGGAGGTTCTCATAAGACTCTGATCTTTACAAAATCATTGTTGAAGAGAAGAGAATCTTCAAGTTTTATCTAGGATTCAATATGAAACTAAATGAAGACAGAGGAAGAATCATGAGAATTAAATCTCTTCCCTCAATTTTCGAAGCATTTGTTGAAGTTTGAAGGGAATAGAGCAGAAAGGAACTCATGATGAGAAGTAATCCCATTACTAAGATTAAAACTCGACTTTACACACTCACAAATCATCACAGGACAACAAATCAAAAAGGAATAGACTGTGGTGTGAACATTACAAGAAATTTGGTCATCTGTAAGAGAAGTGTTGGAAAATTTATGGAAAGCCTGCAGATTGGAAACTCAACAAGCCAGAAGTGATGGGAAAAATAAAAGAACTCAACGTCAAAGGAAAACAAACCTCATGAACATTGTCCATTTAGTGAGGAACAGCGTGAAGCTTTCTAAAGGCTTTTGGGAAAATATTCTGAGCCTTTTACCAGCCTTATAGCCCATCAAGGTTGTCTCCCATCTGCTTTTATTGCTCTCAACAAGAAGTATCAACCTTGGATAGTGGACTCTGGAGTAAATCCTCCCATTCGTGCAAATTTCTTGCTGCAAATAGAACCACCGATGGCTTCCTCTCATCTGTGTAAGGAAAAGGAAGTGTGAATCTCATAAAGATCTTTTCCTTCAGTCTGTTTTTAAAGTTCCTAAACTTAATTGAAATTTATTGTCTAACTGTAAACTTACTTATAACATGAATTGTGTTACTAAATTCTACCCAAATTTGTGTGAATTTTAGGTAGACTCAGGAAAAGTGTTTGATAGTGCTAATATTTATCATGGACTTTATATGCTAATTACAAATACCACTTCCAAAGGGTCGTTCCACTATTCACACTCCTTTCAGTCAAGTTATGTATCTGAGTCCGTTTCTCATGAGGGTCAAGCTATGTTATGACATTTTTGCCTCTAGCATAATAATTTCTATTATATTAAAAAATTGTAGATCCATTTGTTTATCAACGAAAAGTCTAGTTCTTATTAGTGTGAGACTTTCCAACTTCCTAAACATACTTAACAGGTGTTCCTTAGCCTGAAATACAAGCCATATTTTGATTATTCATAGTGACATATGGTGGCCATAAAAAAAACATATATATATAAATAGAGTTGGTTGGTTTGTCACCTTCTTTGATGATTACATCAGAACCACTTAGACATTTCGCATGGAGGAAAAATCTTATACTGGTAGCTATTTGAAAATTTCCACAACATGATCCTCATTTAATTCCAAAATCAAATTTAGATTCTCAAAATTGATAATGCAAAAAACTACTACAACTCCACTCTTAGTCTTTATCTATTAAAAAAAATGATATCATTCATGTAAGGTCTTGTATTGACACACAAACAACATGGTGTGGCTGAGAGAAAGAACAGACATCTTCTCTAGATGATTCATTCAATTTTATTCGCTAGTATTGTACCCAAACACTTCCACAGGGATGCAATTCTCACATCCACTTATCTGATAAACAGGATGTCCAACAAGTGTTAAACAAAGCTCTCAACACCTTCATGAAATCCTGCCTCTACAGTCTTTCACCTTTAACCCACCGCTAAAATTTATTTGTTGCATTACTTTTGTTCATCTCCATCGACTGCAGCAAACTAAATTTGATTTAGGTTAGTCAAATGCATCTTTGTGGGCTACTTTTCAAACCAAAAGTGGTATAAATGCTACTTTCTAGAAACACAAAGGTTCTATAACTCCATCGATGTCGCCTTGTTTGAAAACCAACCATATTTCGCCAAATCTCACATTTAGGGGAAGAGATCGAGAGAGTATCAAATTTGGGTTACCATTTGAACCTCAAGTTCATCTTCCTTATATCTTAGACGAACTTACTCTTGTCCCCACTATCACAAATCAATTCGAAAACGAACCTACTACACTACTAATTCCTCCTTTAGTTCCCACCAAGAACTAAGAATGCCAAAAGAAAAAAATCCAGTGAGCTTGTAAGGGGAAATATGTAAAATCACTAATGCAAATCACTGTAACCAACTTCACACATCCCAAGTATTCACACAGAGGTTGGGTCAACACATCATGAGAACCAAGAGGAAGGAGCACGATAATCACAAAACACTCAAAAGAAGAATTTATGGCCTAAGGAAAATTATCACTCTTACATATTGTTTGTTCAAAACTTTGATAATGTGGAGATCCGCTATTTAATTCAAGATGCCTTATCCATTTCTTCATGGAAAAAGGTTGGGGAAGAAGAGACTCTTACCCTTAAAAAGAATAGTTTCTAGATCACAAGAACTCTGCCACATTGGAAAAAAACTGTAGGGTGCAAATTGGTATTCAGTGTTAAATACAAAGAGTGCTAAATACAAAGCATATGGGATCATAAATATATTCAAAGCTAGACTTCTACCAAAAGGGTTCACTCTGTCTTATGGGATCAACTACTTGGAGATATTTGCATCAATGTTGAAATTCAATACAATAAAAGTTTTACTATCTTTGGTTGTTAATCGGGACTGATCTTTAAAAAATGCATTTCTTAATGAAAATCTTGAGGAAGTGTATATGGAGATCTCTCAAAGATTAAAGAACAACACAAATAGTCAGCTAGTGTGCAAACTAAAAAAATAGTGTATGAGTTGAAAAATTTTTTTAGGGCATGATTCAAAAGGTTCATTAATAAATATATTCAAAGCGAGACTTTTAGCAAAAGGATTCACTCTGTCTTATGGGATCGACTACCTGGAGATATTTGCATCAATGTTGAAACTCAACACAATAAGAGTTTTACTATCTTTGGTTGTTAATCGGGACTGACCTTTCAAAAATGCATTTCTTAATGAAAATCTTAAGGAAGTGTATATGGATATATCTATAAGATTAAAGAACAACACAAATAATCAGCTAGTGTGCAAACTAAAAAAAATATTGTATGAGTTGAAAATTTTTTTTAGAGCATGATTCAAAAGGTTCATTAAGACAATTCTTACCAATGGGTACTATCAATGTTAAGTTGGCCACACTTTGTTTATGAAATCAAATCAAGAAAGTATGATAGTCATATATTTTTGTATAGATATATGACATTAGTCTTTTAGGAAATAATGTAAGAGAACTTAAAACAATCAAAAGAAGAATGGCTTATAAGTTTGAGATTAAAAATCTTGAAACTTCATGATATTTCATAAGAATGGAAGTAGCCATAGATCCAAAGATGATATTATCATATCGCAAAAAAATATATCATTGAATTTTTAATGGAGACATAAATAATCGGATGTAAAGCAACAAATACTTCTGTGAATCCCAATCGACATGAATTAAAAGGAATGGATAACACCTCAGTGGAAAATGAGAGGTATCAAAGACTTGTGGGGAAACTTATTTATCTGTCAAATACTGGACCTGATATTATTTTTTCTGTGGGTGTAGTGAGCCAACAGATAAACAATCCAAATGAAGATCATTTAGAACCGGTCTTTCAAATCCTGAGGTACATAAAGATGATCCAAGACGTTGATTGATTTGATTGATTGTCATGAAAAATGTGAATTGTAACGTTGGGAACTACACGAATGCTTTTTGAGCAGGAAAACTGACTGATAGAAGATCTACCGCAAGTTATTGTTTATTTGTATGGGGTAACATGGTTAATTGTAGAAGTAAATAAATCAAGATGTGGTGTCAAAAAGTAGTGCAAAATCTAAATATCGCGCCCTAGTCCTAGGAATTGGTTTAGGAATGTGGCTAATGAAATTACTAGTGAAACTACACATGAAAAATAAAAACACTATTAAGATGTTTTACAATCGTAAATCAACCATCAGTATTTCAAAGAATCTGATACACTATGATCAAACCAATTATATAGAGATTGACAAACATTTCACTTTGAGAAGGTCAATGGATGAGTTATCTGGCTAAACTATATCCCAACTCAATATTGGATTGTTGACCTTCACATACGCTTCAGACTCAAATCAGCAAGCAACAATAGCGAAATGATGATAGATAGATGGAAACAAGTCAAATAAGGGCTGCTCTTGTGAAAAAAAAAAATGCAAACAAGCAAGATACAATTGATCTGCTTTCGAAAGATAGATTGGCTCTCCCATACCCTAGACATCGTAAGATTACCACCAAAAGAAGAAAACACAACTGACAAAATAATACTTAAAGAAAGCAAACCCTTGGTTTTCTCTTTAATAGAATCCCCTCCCAACAATTCAAAAACTTTCCTTATTCACTTTTCCTCGAAATTCTCTTAATTTCTCCTCCTTGTATAGGTGATTATGGCCCTAGTGGACCCCGCCCTTCTCTTTTCTTCTTTTGCGGCTCCCCCTGTTTGCTCTGCTTCATTATGTTGTGCGCGGGTTATTATGTCATCAGCCGGTTCAGAGAGGACCAGCTCACGTATAGGAGTAACATTACTTTCCTCCCAAAAATGCACTTTGTTCTCAAGGTGAAATGATGAAAACTACTTGGAGCTCTCATGTTTTGTATTCTGGTAGCCCCTTCCATTTGAACCAATACCTCCTTTGCTCCCCCTACTCATCGGTGAACTCCTTCGATCTCTAATGACTCCAAAATCACCTCCAAGTCTTCTGTTAGCGTTGGCGGTAATGTAGGTGACGATTTATGATCTCCAATCGCACGTCTCAGCTGTGGCACATGGAATGTCGGGTGTAGTGTGGAGATGGTGGTAACCTCAAACGATAAGCCACTTCCTCGATGAGTGCCATCACCTCATATGGTCTATAATATCGTGGTGAAAGTTTTTAGCTCCTCTTTCTGGGCAATGCCTTCTGTTGGTAGGGCCTCAGCTTCAAGTAGAGCATGTCCCCTGGTTCAAACTACACCTCTATCCTGTGTTCATTTGTTTTCTTCTTTATGATTCGTTGAGCTCTCAGTAAATACCTCTTGAGCTCTACTAGTATCCTGCTCTCTCCTCCAAGTACTGATCGACGTGAGATACTGATGTGACGCCATGCCCATAATGTACCGTGTAAGGTGGGTCCCGCCCGTATAATATCTTGAAAGGGGTGGTTTGTGATGCGCTGTGGTACGACGGGTTATACCAATATTTGGTTCATTCAATCCACTTGGCCCATAGGTTCGGCGTATCACATACAAAGCAACACAGGTATGTCTCCACATTCATATTGACCACCTTTGTTTGTCCATCGGTCTGAGAATAATATCCAGTGCTCCTCTTGAGGATTATCCCTTGCAACCTGAATAGCATTTCCATAGGTGGTTGAGGAACACCTTGTCTTTATCTAAAACAATCGATACCGGTACTCCGTGCAAACAGACCACTTCCTTGATAAACATCGCCTTGTAGGGATGTTGTAAGGGAATGAAATATGCATAATTACTCAAGAAATTCACGACCACCATGATCACTGTGAACCCTTCTGATTGTGGCAATCTCTCAATGAAATCAATCGTCATTTCTTCACAAGCGTTCCCTGGTAATGCTAATGGTTGTAGTAACACTTCTGGTGTCGTGGTCAAGTACTTGTGTCATTGACATACGTCGCATTTTGTCACCATATCCTTGACGTCTCTGCACATCTCACCCAATAAAGCTCTTCTGCACCCCTGCATGTCCTCCGATTGCACTGCCATGAAACTCTTGCAATAACCTGGGAATATAATCCGACGACTTTGGTAGCACGAAGCCCCGGGTGGAGCAGTTGCTGTCCCCTCAATGCATGTTCTGGATAACATTTCGAATCCTGTAGTAACTCAGCTCTTATCTTTATCACCTCCCTTTTGCTTTTTTGTCTCAAGACTTCTCAATCTAGGACCAAGGGGACTGAAAGGGCCGTCATTCGTGGCTCCTACCCTTTTTTTTTGACAGTGTGTTAGCTGCTTTGTTCTTCAATCCTGGCTGGTATTGAATCTTGAAATTATACCCCAGTAGCTTGGACAACCACTCTAATGCTCCTCAGTCACCATTTGCTGCTCCAACAAATAATTTAAGTTCTTCTAATATGTCCTGATAAAAAAATGTGCCCCCAACAGGTAGGGCCGCCACTTCTGAATGGCTAAGATAATTGTCATTAATTCCCGTTCATATACTGACTTTAGCCTTTCTCTAGCTCTATGAGCCTGGCTGAAGTAGGCAATCAGTTGCTGATTCTGCATGAGCACTGCTCCCAATTCATACCCTGTTGCATCCGTCTCCATAGCAAATGGTTTACTGAAATCTGGAAGTGTTAATACCGGTACAATAGTCATGACCCTTATTAGATGTTCAAATGCCTAGGTTGTTGCTTCCCCCCTATTGAAGCTGTCTTTTTTCAACTGCTCTGTCAATGACCATGCTATTGTACCATATCCTTTCACAAACTTTTGATGGCAGCCTGTGAGCCCCAAGAATCCTGTCAACTCTTTCAAATTCCTTGATACAGGCTAATCTATCGTAGCCTCAATTTTGGAGTGACCCACGACTACCCTCATTTTGGTCACCACATGTTCTAGGTACTCCACCTGTAAATGTGCAAAAGAATATTTCTTCAAGTTAGCATACAACTGGTGCTCCCGCAACTTCTCCAGTACTGTTCTCAGGTGTCACACATGCTCTGTCTTTGAACGACTCTAGTTTAAAATATCATTAAAAAAATCAGGACATTTTCGAACATAAAAATGAAAAACCTTATTCATGAGGTATTGAAATGTCGCTGGGGCGTTGGTGAGGCCAAACAACATTATTAAGAACTTATAATGTCTTTCATGTGTCTTGAATGTTGTCTTCTGCACATCTACTGTATTCATCTTGATCTAGTGATACCCTAACTTATTTTCAATTTATGAGAAAATAGTTACCCCATAAAGCTCATCCAGTAACTCATCAATCACAGGAATAGGAAACTTCTCAACCACTGTCCTTATTCAAACCCTGGTAGTCTACGCAGAATCTCAAATTATCACCTTTTTTCTTCACCAACATAGTGGCACCGGAAAAATATCTCACACTAGGCCAGGTAATCCCATTTCCTGCAACAGTGTTCTGGGGCTTATTTCTCATCCCAGCGGTAACATAATATTTTTGCTCTTTTAACCTACATTTCTGCATCTGTGAGACGCTTGAAATTACACTCTGGGAGAGGTTTTGTATTCTTCTTCTTTGGCGTCTCTTTCTGAAATGATACCATCTAGGTCCTCAGTGTCGTAGCTATCATGGTGCTCTTGTAGAATCCTTCAGTGTTGCCGCTTTTACTAGTCTTCTTTACCTGTTTCTTGTCCTCCATCATCTGGGCTGGCTCCATTATTTCTTTCAATCCTCGTGGTTTCAAAGGGCGGATGACCGCCCGTATGTTGACCTTCAAGCCTTTCAAGAAGTTCCTTACAAGCCTGCTGCAGAAATCCCCCCTGAACCTCCCTAACAAAAGCTCAAACTTCTCTCTGTACTCCATAACCGTCCCCTCTTGAGTCATAGCATAAATTGCTCGTGTAGGTCTCATTCCCGAATGACTCTAAAACTTTCCAACAAGCAATCCTTAAGCTCTTCCCTTAAGTGTATTAGATACATTGCCTCCATCCACTGGAACCACGCTAAAACCTTCCCCTCCAAGTTTAATCCCATTGCTATTAGCTTCTCTTCCCCTGTTAAACCATTGATCGCAAAGTATTGCTTCACCCGATACTTCCATCCATTTGCATCCTCCCTTTCGAAGAATAACATCTTCAGTTTCTTGACCCTTGCATCTCTGTCTCAACCTCCTCTTCCTTCGATATTTTCCCCCATGTGTCTAAGGTGGAACTCCCTCATTTGGTCATATGCATATCTCACTCTTGAATCTCTCCTTTCTCCATCGTGCTCTTTCGTGCCCCTCACACCATCCCTTCTCCAATGTTTGGCCCATCCTCCCCATTGAAAGTCTCCATTCCCCCTCCTCTCTGAGTCCTAGGGGACGATTTTGTTGGTAGTTGAAGTCTTCTTCATTGTCTTCTCTCTCGATCTTTTTCCCTTTTGATGTAGCCAATCAATCCTTGGCTAGAATTGGCAACTGGAGCGATTAGCAGGGTCTTGACTTGCATCTATATGAGCTTTTTATCATCTCCCTTATTTCTTCTATTCTTTCAAATTCATGCTCCATTCAGATTTTAATGGAGGAAAACCTACTCTCCATATTGGTGAACCCCTCTTCCATTCTTGATTTGATTTGTCTTATCTCGCTTTCTAGCACAACCACTTTCTTTGTTGCCATCCTATCAAGATCTATGCTCTGATATCATTTGATACGCTCTAGACTCAAAATCAGTAAGCAACAATAGCGAAATAACGGTAGATAGATGAAAACAAGTCAAATAAGGGCTACTCTTATGTAAAACAAATGCAAACATACAAGATACAAAAGTTGATTTACTTTTAAGAGGTAGATCCACTCTCTCACACCATAGACATTGCTAGAAAGACTACCGAAAGAAGAAAACACAACCAACAAAATTATGCCTGAAGAAAACGAACTCTAGGTTCTCCTTTTAATAGAATCCTCTCCTAGCAATTCAAAAACTTCAAAAACTTGCCTTCCTACTTTCCCTCCAAACTCTCTTATGGTTTGTTTGGCGCAGCTGCAGCTTTTCAGTTGCAGTTGCGCTGTCCCAGGAAACTGCTGCGGGGAAGCTGATAGCCTGTTTGTTGTAGCTGTGTGAGAACAGCTGTGGGACAGCTGTTTCTGGAAAAATGACCATTTTGCCCCTGTTTTGTGAAGCTGTTTAAAACAGAACTATGACAACTACATATTTGATAATTCATAAGCAGAAACTCATTTCCAAACATAATAAAATTACGAATGCACCATAGCATGATATACCTTAAATCCCATATTTCAGCACCATTAATATGTTAAATTTAGGATAAGCCAAATCCCATACTTTATAGGTTAAAATTAAGGGATTTAAGGATTTATCATTCAAAAAACCTTAAATTCTGAAACAAATAGCCAAATGGAGTACTGGAATTCATTTGTAAATTAAAATTGTT
>NW_018219278.1:0-859 GCF_001263595.1 Phalaenopsis equestris | reverse complement strand
TTTTACAAGTTATGAAATGCCGAGAGTAATTATTAAAAGTGGAGGATCCCATTTTAGGAATAAGAGAATTGAGAAATTGATTAAATAATATGATATTATGCATAGATTCTCTACTGCTTATCATCCTCAGACCAACATCCTAGTAGAGATATTAAATCATGAAATAAAACAAATTTTAGAAAAAGCTGTAAATCCCTATAAATTAGATTGGTCTGCTAGATTAGATACTGCATTATGGGCATACATAAGTGCTTATAAGACTCTAATATGAATGTCCCCATATATAATTATTTTTGGAAAACATGCCACTTACGATTAGAATTGGAGCATAAATCATTTTGAGCTATTAAGGAATTTAATTTTAATATAAAAGATGCTGGTGAGAAAAGATTATTGCAACTCAATGAACTTGAGGAGATTAGAAATGAAGCATATGATAATGCAAAAATATATAAAGAAAAAAATAAAAATATGGCATGATCAGAAGATTATTAAAAAGAAGTTTGAACCTGAACAAGAAGTTTTAAGACTCTAATATGAATGTCCCCATATATAATTATTTCTAGAAAACATGCCACTTACCAGTAGAATTGGAGCATTAAATCATTTTGAGCTATTAAGGAATTTAATTCTAATATTTAATTTTAATATAAAAGATGCTGGTGAGAAAAGATTATTACAACTCAATGAACTTGAGGAGATTAGAAATGAAGCATATGATAATGCAAAAATCTATAAAGAAAAAATAAAAATATGACATGATTGGAAGATTATTAAAAAGAAGTTTAAACCTAAATAAGAAGTTTTATTATATAATACAAGTATGAGATTATTTCTAGGAAAACTTAAATCTAGATGG
>NW_018219277.1:0-4736 GCF_001263595.1 Phalaenopsis equestris | reverse complement strand
CTTTGTAAAAGAAGAGCAATACCCCATATGGTTAGGTAGCAGTGTCCCAGTTAAGAAGAAGAATGGACAAATACGTGTTTGTGTTGACTTCAAGGATTTGAGCAAGGCATGTCCAAAAGATGAATTTCTGTTATCGATGCCAGAAATGATGGTGGACATTGCTTCCACACATTAAATTTTCTCTTTTACAGACGGATCGTCAGATACAACCAACTCAAGATGGCTCCCAAAGATGCAGTACTTACAGCCTTCAGAACACCTATCAGGATTTTTTGTTACACAATGATGTCGTTCGGCCTAAAGAACACTGGAGCAATATATCAACGTGCAAAGACAAATATTTTTGATGACCTCATTCAAAATAAAGTGGAATGCTTTGTGGATGATTTTGTCATCAAAAGTAAATGACAAAGAGATCATTTGTACGATTTGAGGATCGTGTTCAAACGATTACGATGATATGACCTTAAAATGAATCCCTTAAAGTGCACCTTTGGCGTTCCCTCTAAGAAGTTTCTAGGATTCATTGTCTGTCATCTGGGAATCAACTAAAGTGTGCCTTATAAGAATAAAACTATCTTGGAAATGCCTCCTCCTAAAACCTTCAAACAACTACGTTCTTTCTAGCCTCCTCCTAAAACCTTCAAACAACTACGTTCTTTCCAGGGGAAGTTGGCGTTCTAAGGAAAGTTGGCATATCTGAGATGTTTTATTTCTAATCTCTCAGGTAGATATCAGCCCTTCTCGGAAATAATTAAAAGGACACCAAATTTTTATGGAAAGAGATATGTCAGCGAGCAAGAGAAATGTCAGCGAGCCCTTTGAAGACATTAAAAAATATTTAATGGCACCTCCTGTTTTGGCAGCTTCTATCCCAGGGAAACCATTGATACTTTATACCGCGACCTTAGACGACTCTCTTGGAGTGCTCCTAGCCAAAGTCAGCGATGAGGGTAAGGAAAATGCACTCTACTATTTGAGTCGTAGTCTAATATCAATGGAGATAAGGTATCCACCTATCGAGAAGCATTGTCTAGCGTTAATTTTTGCCTCCCAAAAATTTAGACATTATATGCTTTCTCATAAAATTCCCGTAATTTCTAAAGTTAATTCGTTGCAATATTTGATAACCCTACCAACACTCTTTGGACTTCTAGCAAGATGGTCAATGATGTTATTGCAATTTGATATAACTTTTGTTCCCCTTTGTGCTATTAAAGGGCAGATTCTAGCAGACTTTCTCATTGCACACCCACTGTCAGCTGGATCCCCTCTCAACGATGAGTTACCAGACAAATGGAATTCTCCTGCACTAAATGCTGGGAAATTTACTTCGTCAGCTAGAAAAGATAAAGGATCAGACATAGTTATACCAGGCAAAGCAGTTATTGGTTTGATCTTTATCATGCCAGATAAGGGTATGTTGAGGTTCTCATGCCACTTGATAAGGCTGTGCACCAACAATGAAGCAAAATATGAAGCTTTAATCACCAGATTGGAATTGGCAATCTCAATGGATATAACAAACATTGCCATCTATGACGACCCTCATCTCGTCATCCAGGAAGTTACTGGACAACACAAAATTTTGAAACCACAGCTAGCAGAATACTATCAGTACATCATGAAGCTACTGGAGCAGATCCCTAATGTGACTTTCTACCAGATTCCTAGTGAAGATAATGCCCATTCCGATGCTCTAGCAAAACTTGCTAAGAAATTGGTATGTCCCACGGAGGATTCCATTGATGTCACAGTACAAGGAAGACAAGTTTTTTCTCAGATCAACCTCAAAAATCTACACGAGCTCAAAAAAGAAGAAGCGATAAATGCAGTTGCTGACATCAATGAAGATTAGCGCAAGCCATTAATAGAATATTTCCATACTAGAAAGCTGTCAGAGGAAAAGTCTAAAGCACATCACATTACAAAAAATGGCTATGTCATACGCTTTAATTAATGATGTCCTTTACAGGAGATCATTCGTCCAGATGTGATTATGATGTTTAAGCAAAGTCGAAGCACAGAATATTGTTAAACAAGTACATTTTGGATTGTTGGCACTCACCAATCAAGGCCGAAGATGAAAATGAAGATCAAAAGACTTGGATATTATTGATCGGCAATGATGTCTGACTGCATGGATACAGTCATAAGATGTCACCAGTGCTAAGTGCATGGGGTGGACATGCACCAGCCTCCGAATGTGCTACACCCAACTGTCCCCCCATGACCATTTGAGTGTTGGGACACGAACATAATAGATCTGATAAACCCTTCATTTTCCAAAGGACACATATTTATACTTTCCACTACAGATTATTTCTCCAAATGGGCTGAGGTAGTACCGTTACGAGAGGTTACGACACAACACATCTTTTAATTCTTCAAAAGCCAAATCGTCTATCATTTCGGAGTACCGCGAAGAGTAACTTCTGACAGTGGGACCGCTTTTAAAAGCACAAAAATCAACAGTTTCATCAAAAGACACAAGATAGAATGGAGATACTCTACAATTTACTATCCCAGAGCAAATGGCCTGGCTGAAGCCTTCAACAAGACATTGGTACATATTTTAAAGAAAACACTAGACGAAAACAAAAGGGATTGACATAATAAGTTGCTAGAAGTTTTATGGGTTTACCGGACGATGTTCAGGACTCCAACTCAGTGTACACCCTACATGCTCATGTACGGGTCTGAGGCTCTGCCAGAGTTAGAAATTCAGACACCGTCTCGTACAAGCTCAAGACAAATTGGTCCGCCCAAGGACATTCAAAGTTGGTGACCTCGTACTCATGCTCAAAAGGTCTATTCTTGCATGCCGCAAGATAGGTTAAAAATTCGAGCCAACCTGAGAGGGACCATTTGTTATTAAAAAGGTCTATGCAGGAGGAGCCTACCAGTTAGTGGATTTCTGGGGTGAAAGACCCATGCTACCAATCAATGGACGATACCTGAAGACATACTACGCAACCTGACATTGCTTGCCTTCACTTGATTTGAAATCTTGAAAATTGGATTGTTTTGGGGCTATCTATGTGGCCAAATGTCTGTGACCGGGTCCAAAATTTTTGTAATAAGGTTAACCTCAATATAATAAAAATTTTTGAAAATTACAAGCTTCAATTTTCTCTTTTTAAAATTAAATATCTTACTAAATTAAAAAAAAAAATCCATACACAAATAAATGACATCTTCACCAAAATAAAGTAAAATTTCCTTTAATAAATACTTTATTTTGTTCTTGTTCATGCTAAGTTTCAACTCACTGACATTTTTCATGTCATCTACAGAGAAATGTCAGAACAGAGGCTGATCTTTGCCTTTAAAAATGGCTGGAACTTTGCACTCAATGAGGAGATGGCACAGCAGAGCGGCACTATAGACTTTGGCATGAAATTTAGTCAAGTCGACATGGATTATGAGGGGCCTCTAATATATTTCATTAGTCGATGGGAAAAATAAGGGTTGCCTTCACTGCTAAGGTTGAACACCAAAGACAATTCATCACTGAAGGGAAAGAATGTTATGGTACAACAAGACCCGATGGAGGGGCCTAGCCGCCTACCGTCCATGATAGCTACGTCGACTGGGGACTTAGTCACTGCCAATAATGAAAGACTACTGGATGCTCCACTACAAAGAAAATAGTGCAGACATGCTAGCCGCTAAAAGTAGAGGGATTGGAATTATACACCAAGGTCTTCTCAGAAAGTGATGAACAAAACATTCCCGACTGTATTTTTGACCTGAAAGATAGAAGTTGAGCAGGCCTACTTATGGAAAGAACCTATTCTGAGCCAAGAAAGTGGATGCGGGGAAACGGGAGGATCACTATCCAGTGCGGCTGCTGCTACAACTTTACCAGCGATATATAAGGAAATCATCATGGGATTCTTAGAAATGATCAAGTGGATCCACTACCTCCAATGATAAAATGGATTATTAAAAGAATGGTCCGATGGAGTATACTACCAGCTAACTACATTCTTAATAGCTACATCATTAGCATATACAATGAAGGAGACTGCATACCTCCGCACATTGATCATCATAACTTTGTGAGACCTTTTTGCATGGTCTCATTCATGAGAAAAAGAAACTTTCTCTTTGGGAAAGAAATAGATATTATAGGCCCTGGTGAATTCAGAGGGTCCGTAGAAATTCTGCTACCTGTTGGTTCAGTGATAGTCCTTAAAGGGAACGGAGCAGACGCCGCGAAGCACTGTATTCCAGGGGTACGACACTGTATGGTGTCCGTGACCTTTCGACAAATAAATAACAACAAAATGCCATATGGGTTTCAACCAGATCCAAAATTGGAAGAACTAATGTTGTGCAAGCTATGAGAGGGTTGCACCTCTAAGTACATGCAAAGGGAACTCTTATTCTGGAGCGTGGCTTAGAAGATCTGCTCAATCAAGAGCTTGCCTCACCAGAGACAGACATTCAGAGGATTCATTTCCGTTTTACTACATTTTGTTATAGTATACATGACATGTATCAGACGTGCTCATCCTATGATATGTACTTGGCATGTGATATTTGTGGATGTACTTTGATTCAGTTAGCATATTATACTTTTTGAGGTTTTGGAGTAAATTAAATCTGTAACATTTATTGGAACAGATTAATGAAGTTCCTTTTAGAAATTTGTCTTTTTTTCATTTGCCTTTTTGTGTGATGGATAAAAGCCACGGACCATAAGTTAGTTCGAGATTATAATGAACAAA
>NW_018219276.1:0-4130 GCF_001263595.1 Phalaenopsis equestris | reverse complement strand
CGCCAAGATCCGGCGCTTAAGCTCGACAGTTAAAATGGAATTAGTTTAGGAGTTTTCTCATCTGAGACTCTTTGGATTGAGAATCTATGTATTGAAACTGTTTGTAATCGTTCGTGAATAATATAAATGCTTTACTTATGTACACTTTTGTATTTTTTAGTGTTGAATGGAATTAGTTTAACTTGGTGAATCTTGAGTAAGGGAAGAGATAAGAAGAGAGAAAATAGTTATTATAGTGTTTTGGGACCATAGAGGGTTGGTTGACTTAGGCTAGGAGTGCATTTCACTTAAATCAAAAAAATCAAAATTTTTGCAATGGCGCCTAAGCACCAAAACCAGTGCTTAAGTGCTGCCTAAACCAAAAGACTAGCACCTAAAGGCTGAACTATTAGTGCTTAAGCACAAGTTCATGAAAAAAGGTTCACGAATAATTTTAAGTGAATTTTTGGGCCGAAAAACACTATTAACGCACCTTCGTTTGCCTCCTACCTTCAATTTTTGCAAATTGGGAGCTAGGGCATCACCTATTTTTAAGATTTCTTTATAGATTCAAGCCAAATTTGTGAGATTTGATCTTCTTGCGGTAAGAGCTTCACTTCTATGCAAAAAAATTTAATTTTTACCATGTATTTTGAGCACATTCATGAGCTACCTCAAAATCACTATTCATGATGAAAATTTGGAAAAATTAATGGATAATGCATAGATTAGTTAGTTTAAGCTTTTAGGAGTTAAGTTTAGTGATTTGGAGTTGATTGTGAAATTTATTTTAAATTTTATACATTTTTTAGAAAATTACACCAAGAATGAAGAGAAGTAAGGGGAAGCTCCATTCCATTCAAGTAAATTTGTCAATTGAAGAGCTCAGGATTGGTATAGCGATGCTCTGCTTTCGAGGAAATTAATTCCCGAGCGATGCTTCAAAGTTTGGGAGGATCTGTAGAAGTGTTGATTATTAGCTCCCAGTGGGAGCGGTTCTGTTATTTTTTTGTTGTCGTCGTGACTTTTGTGGTACGAGAGTTCTACGCTAATCTGTCAGAGGCTGAGGAAGAATGAGTCATAGTGAGGGGGAATACATTACCATTTTTTCCTAAGGTAAAATCAGTTTTATCGCTTGCCCCCGAGTACTTCGTGTTTTTATTCAAACTGGTTTTTACGCAAACTATATTTCTACTGAGGAGGAGCTAGACGAGATTATATCATCTTTGACTATTGGGAGAGGATTAGTGAAAATTAAAAATGAAAGAAGGGTAAACTTTTCTACTTCAAAGTTGGATGCCACTGTAAAGGCATGACATTATTTTATTTCTGCCCGTCTGCTGCCTAAAAATCATTTGAGTGAATTAAATTGAGAGAGAGCAACTTTAAACTATTTTATTCAACAGTCCAAGCCAACTGACATTGGAGGATTTATTTATGGAGTTATTATCAGTTCGGACGCCACTATTACTACTACAGGTTTGGGATTAACATCCTTGATCTTTTCATTATGTGAGGAGGCTGGTGTTAGATATGAAAGATGGGAAGAGATTTTACAGACATTGAAGCCCATTACAAGTGTGAATGTGAAGACTTATTCCCATCATTCTATTTTTTTTTGGAAGGGTGGATTTTCAAGTAGTTCTGCTACCTCTACTTCATGAGCATCTACTTCACATGCTTCTATAGTAGACACGCCTATCGACTCGACCAATTCTTCAACTTTACCAAGGATGAAGGGTTCAAGCCCATGGTAAGTTAGTTTAATATAGATCATATTGTGTAGGAGAATTGGTCTTATTTCTTAAAGGACCGATTCAAACTCATTAAAAAATGGGTAAAAATTTTGAACCAATGTGAGAAGGATAATTCGAGATAGAGAAAGTATAACTTGGAGGTTTTGACTAGTTAGTTGACTGTAAGGGTGAGCGTTAGATGCTTTTAATCAATGGACATTACCTGAAGAAATATTATACATAGTGTTGTAAAATAAAATTTAAATTAATAAAATTTTATTTTTTGTGACCACAACCAGACTCTGTTGATCAATGAATATCTAAAATTTATGAAGGAAATTGAATTATCAATGTCTTGAATTTAAGATCCAACTTAACAAAAGTTTACTCAATCATATTTCGATAAACTCAATAAAACATATGAAAAATTACTAAAATTTTATCAAACTTAATCAAATCACTCAAATTCTAAATTTCAAAATCACTCTTTCGACCCAATTGAAAACACTTAGACCATGGCTCATAACTCTTTCACTTAGTTATTAGTAATTAGATCAAAATTTTTATTGACAATCAAAGTTTTAAAACTTAAAGGTGTGATTGAGCTCCAAATGACATTTAACTTTTCATTCTTGTTGTAGATAATTATTTGTCAGAAAGGTCATCTTGTCTTTCAAAGATAGTGTAATGTTGACCAATAAGAAGGGCCACTTAATGAATAACTCAATTATCAAGTTTGGCAAGGGATTCAAAAACCTAGACATACTTTGCAATAACTTGGTCATGAAAGTAGTTGAGTTAAAGGAAGTACTTGAAGAAGAGCCACTATTTGAGTTCTTGGTAAGAGAATGAGAAGTCCCCCTAGCTAGTTGGATTATGGTAAAGTACCTATTAAACCCCATCTCAAGTCCATCATTATTAGAGGAGGAACAAGAATAGAAGGAAAAAGAAGATGTACACCAAAATAACTTAGAAGCTAAAACATTTTATGTGGACATTACACCAGTTTTGTAGTAGCACATGTTAATGGAGCTATCCTTAATAGTCAGAGACATAAGGTTCGAATATACACCTTCTTCTCTACCTATTGAGCCATTGTCAAAAGAACTATAAACATTATCAAAAGAACCATATCAACCTCCAAATACATATTTCTACATTAAGTTTGATGATCAAATAGCCAATGTTAATAGATGAAAAAGAAGACATTTGAGCATTTTGAATGATTGGAAGGTAGGTCAGTCAATATAGTGGAGGGATTATATACATTTGCTAGGGTATTTAGCAACTTGGAACAAGAGAAGTTTTTCCATAGTGTATGTTGATTATGGATTTGAGGCCAAAAGGTAATGTTTAAGAAGTAGACTTATTTAGAACCCATAAGGTGGATGAAGCTAATAACAAAATGATTTTATAATTTGAATGCCACCACAATTTTGTGTGAGAACTTCAAGGCAATTTACCTTGCACCATTCTTTAAAAAGAACTAATTAGATAGATTATTTATGCCATTGAATTGCATGATTAAGAGAATTATTTTTTGGCACAACATACCCCTTAATGTAGGCATGATTGTTACATAGTAAACATTTATGAGGAGGGTAAGTTCATTCCACTTGACATTGATCACTGCAACTTTAAGCAGCCTTTCTGCATGGTATATTTTGTAAGTCTAGTTAATGGCATATTTGGTAAAAAAATCGGTATACCTGGTCCTTGAGATTTTGGTGGAGCTTACTTGATTTCACTGGAAAAAGGTTCAATATAGGCTACCAATAAGAATAAAGCCAGCTTGTCCAAACTAATTATACCATCATTCATCATAGGGGAGTCTTCATCACTTTTTAGAAGATTTGAAAATCTAAGTGCCCCTATACTTACACACTGACCGACCCACAATTAATTGTACTTGTAATCTCTTTAATTTCTCCAGAAAATATATCTCAATTTATATCTAGTGGCTTATGTGAACACATGTAATCATTTATGAATTATATAATAGATTTTCACATTAGGGTACTACGCAAGTAAACATATCATTTCAAGTAATATAGGAGATTTTAATTTAAGTAGGATTCTAATGAATTAGGATAAAATTGAGGTTTTGTGACAAATAGAAGCATACCTTATTCCTTACCCCTCCTGGTGGCTGCAAAGAACATTAGTTAGCTTAAAGTCAATTTCTTAACTTCTCCAATCCATATCAGTGTTATCTAGCCTCTCATCTCTAGATGACGCTAGTCTATGCCACTATAATGACTAAATCCCACCATCAGGGTACTAAAACTTATGGCAAACTTATAAGAATTTAGCCTGACACTCTAGATTTAACCAATTCTATGCCCATCAAAACATATCTCCCTCCCCCTTAGGTGATCGCAATGGCTCTTCTTAATGATGTGTGGTATCCACTAG
>NW_018219275.1:9996-10695 GCF_001263595.1 Phalaenopsis equestris | reverse complement strand
TAGACCTCAACCAAAAGTGAGGTCAACAAAAAGCATTAACGAACTGGTAGCAATCATGCTTAAAGGGTTCTCAATAAAGATATTTGAAAAGTTATTGAGTCAATCTGCCAGCCTCCAAGAAGAAGCCAAGCGGATGAGTACAACAAAAATGACAGAAAAGCAAAGAGTGGCCAAAACATTTGAAAAAAAATGAGAGAATGTCTTGATATTGTAAAAGAGAAAGCAACCAATGAAGGTGCAACCTAAGTAGAGACAAAAATGATAAAAAGTCAACACATCACAACCACAACCACATCTACAGTTGCAGTTTCAACAGGCAACTCAATAGAGAGTTGAAAAAAGATCAACGGTGAAGCATATAAATAATGAATATTCATTCAAAACAGAAGCCGTCGCAATAATATTCTACATTTTGTTGAAGATTTTGGAGTTCAAGCTGCCTGAAGTCAAGAGGCCAGCGGAAGTTGATATTGTGGATTGACCTAACTATTGTGTCTGCTGACCAAAGGAAAATTTGTTGAGAATTTCATACCTCTTTTATACTGTTTTTAATGATATTGCACTTTAAAGAAAAGTATTTTTGATGTTTTGTTGCAGGAATGATGAATTAGAGTCAATGAAGCAAAAAGATGCAAAAAAGGAGCGAATTTGGAGCAAAAAGAACCAAAATGTGGAGAATTGCACTAGGGCGCCGACAGC
>NW_018219275.1:9390-9893 GCF_001263595.1 Phalaenopsis equestris | reverse complement strand
CGACGGTTGGCGGGATCGACGGTTATGTGACATGTGCAATGGATACGGCCAGATTTTGGAGGGGTGCGTAAGCAACTCTTGGGAAAACTCATCCACATCTTTAAAGAGAATATTTTGGCCGAAATTTAGAGAGACTTTTGGAGTCCGGTAGGTTAGAAAGGTTCCAATAGTGTGTAAATATTGTGAGGAATTATTCGATAGATTGTAAGAGTGGAAGGAAAGTGAGAGATTTCTTCCTCCTTGCTACTTCGAAGAGGAATTATGTGTGTTGTAAAGAAAGGAAGAGATTTAGAGGAACTTCGAGGAGTGTTCTTGGGAAGAAATTTAGAGATAAGTTATTTACTTGTTATAGTTTGTATGACTTTGATTTTATATATGAATTCCAAGTTGTGTTGTGCTTTCCCCATGAGTTCTGAGTAGTTTTCTCTGTCTTTCTCATTGTCTTGAGATTTGTGAAATGGTGATTTGAATTAGTGAAGCCATGAAAATGTTTAAGAAATTGT
>NW_018219275.1:4635-7065 GCF_001263595.1 Phalaenopsis equestris | reverse complement strand
AAGGAAAAGAACAAATCAAGGTGATTCAATTACGAAGTGGAAAAGAATTAGAGACAAGAGTACAAAAAGAAATAGAAACTGAAAAAGAAAAAGTGGATACCGAAAAAGAAGAGGATCACGAATACCCAGATTTAGAGTATACATTTACACCAATAAAACTTACCGTGGAAAAACCTCCACCACCGTTTCCTCAAAGACTGAAGCAACATAAACAGAATAAACAATTTTAAAAATTTTTGGAAATTCTTAAGAAATTAACGGTGAATATTCCCTTCATAGAAGCTTTAGAGCAAATGCCCAATTATGTGAAGTTTATGAAAGATAATCTGAACAAGAAGAAGAAGTTCTCAGATAATGAAACTCTTGCACTTAGCGAAGAGTGTAGTGCAATTATTCAGAAAAAGCTTCCTAAAAAATTAAAAGATCTTGGTAGTTTCACTATACCGTGTGCTATCAGAGAAAAATTTTATGGAAAAGCTTTATGTGATTTGGGAGCCAGCATTAACCTTATGCCTCTATCAATTTTTAAAAGACTATGATTAGGAGAAGTTTCACCTACTTCTGTAACTCTTCAATTAGCAAACCGATCAGTTACATATCCTAAGGGAGTTATAGAAGTTGTGTTAGTAAAAGTTGACAAATTTATCTTTCCGGTGGATTTTAATGTCTTAGATATGGAGGAGGATAAAGAAATAACTATTATTTTAGGGAGACCATTTTTAGCTACTGGAAAAGCTATGATAGATATTCAAAATGGAGAATTAACTATGAGAGTAAATGATCAAGAAGTGACTTTTAACATTGCAAAATCTATGAAATATTCTGCTGTTGAAAGAGATAATGAATGTTTTTGCATGGAAATTGTTGAATATCTACTAAATGAACATTTTAAAGAACATTTCGACGATAAAAAGTATTTTGAAGAACAATTCAAGGAAAATCATGAAATTATTCTGGACAAATTAGAAAATGAAGAATTAGATTATGTTCAGGAAAGATTTGAAATGTTGGATATTACAAAAAATGCTGATAAGAATATATTTCCATCAATTCTTAAACCACCTGAACTTGAGTTGAAAACATTACCTAACTACTTGAAGTATGTATTTTGGGAGACTCATCTACATTACCTGTAATTATATCTTCAAAATTAAATGATTTACAAGAACAAAGACTGATAGATACATTGAAAAAATATAAGAGAGCTTTTGGTTGGACCTTAGCAGATATTAAAGGAATCAATCCTTCGATCTATATGCACAGAATTATATTAGATGAACACTCTAAACCAAGAGTTGATCCACAAAGGAGATTAAACCCTATAATAAAAGAAGTAGTAAAAAGGGAAATTTTGAAATGGTTAGACACTAGAATTATATATCCTATTTCAGATAGTGCTTGGGTAAGTCCAATTCATTGTGTACAAAAGAAAGGATGAGTGACTATTGAAATAAAAGAGAAAAATGAGTTGATACTTATCAGACAAGTCACTAGGTGGCGCATCTGCATTGATTATAGAAAATTAAACACTGCCATCAGAAAAGATCATTTTCCCCTACCATTTTTAGACCAAATAGTAGATAGACTTGCTGGGCACAAATATTTTTGCTTTTTAGATGGATATACCGGTTACCATCAAATTTCTATTGAGGATCAAGAAAAGACAACATTTACTAGTCATTTTAGAACTTTTGCGTTTAAAAGAATGTCTTTTGGACTATGTAATGCACCTGCAACATTCCAGAGATGTATGATGTCCATATTTAGTAAGTTAATTGACGATGGGCTGGAAGTATTTATGGATGACTTCTCTGTATTTGAAACATCATTTGACACATGCCTAATTTATATTGAAAAAGTTTTAGAGTTATGCGAAAGAACTAATTTAGTTCTAAATTGGGAGAAATGTCAATTTATGGTTGCAGGAGGAATTGTGTTAGGGCATAAAATTTTGGAAAATGGAATGGAAACGGACCCTGCAAAAATCCAAGTTATATCTAAACTAACACCTCCTACTAGTGTAAGAGAAGTTAGAAGTTTTCTGGGACATGTTGGTTTTTATAGGCGTTTATTAAAGATTTCTCAAAATTTACTAAACCTCTATGCCAACTTTTAAAAAATGACAAGAAATTTGAGTTTACTGAAAGCTGTTTAAATGCCTTTGAGTTATTAAAAGAAAAATTGATCACGGCCTCTATTATAGTGTCACCTAACTGGGAGAAACCATTTGAACTGATGTGTGATGCTAGTGATTATGCTATTGGAGCTGTCCTTGGACAAAGGTATGAAAAGATTTTCAAGGTGATATACTACGCTAGTAAAACTCTTAATGATGCTCAAATTAACTATACTGTTACTGAAAAAGATCTACTAGCTATCGTATATGCTTTAGATAAATTTTGATCTTATTTAATTGGAGCTAAATGTGTT
>NW_018219275.1:3370-4167 GCF_001263595.1 Phalaenopsis equestris | reverse complement strand
CAATATATCTAGAAGAAATGAAATGTCTCTAAATTTCGTATTGGAAGGTGAGAATTTTTATGTTTGGGGATTAGATTTTATGGGACCATTTATTCCTTTATTTGGGAACTTATATATATTAATTGCAGTAGACTACATCTCTAAGTGAATTGAAACACAAGATTTATCTCGCTGTGACGTAAAAGTGTTTCAAGATTTTTAATGAAAAATATTTTCACTAGATACGGAATGCCTAGGATGATTAGTACTGACGGAGGATCCCAGTTTAGGAATAAATATATTCAGAGATTGGCAGAAAAATTTAATATTATTCATAGAATCTCTACTGCTTATCACCCTCAAACCAGTGGATTAGCTGAAGTTTCTAATAGAGAGATTAAACAAATACTTGAAAAGACTGTAAACCCTAGTAGAATAGATTGTTCACTAGATTGGATTCCGGATTATGGGCTTACAGGACTGCTTATAAAACTTCTATTTGAATGACTTCTTACAGACTGATTTTTGGAAAGACTTATCACTTATCAGTAGAATTGGAGCATAGAGCATATTGGGCGATTAAAGAATTCAATTATAATTTGAAAGATGCTGGTAAGAAGAGATTGTTATAATTAAATGAATTGGAAGAATTAAGAAATGAATCTTATGATAATGACAGAATTTATAAGGAAAAGCTGAAGTTATGGCATGATGGAAGATTAACCAAAAGAACTTTGAACCAGGACAATAAGTTTTGCGACAATATACAAGGCTGAAGTTATTCCCTGGAAAATTGAAGTCTCGTTGGTTAGGGTCAT
>NW_018219275.1:0-2850 GCF_001263595.1 Phalaenopsis equestris | reverse complement strand
CCCGCGACGCCGCCAACGGCGAGACCGGTAAGAGGCGGTTTCTTGTGTCCGATGAGCGGTTTTTGACGGATTTTGGGCGGGAATAGTCTTTTTAAACTAAAAAATTCAAACTCTAGTTCATATTTTCTCCTAAAAAATGAAGAACCTTTGTCAATTTCATTCCTATGGCGTCCAATTCCCTTGATAATCCCAGAATGCGAGTTTTCAATCGGTGAAAGTTCATTAGTGCGGAAGCGTAGCGAATCTTCAACAAATTGCTGACAAAGAAAAGATTAATCAAGGAACGAGGGTTCGTGAATCGCGGATTAAATAATCCCACAACGGATATTGAAGAAACGATAGTGTGGGGAAGATGGGAAGTGTTGTGCTACACTATTGTCACCGTGGTAGTTCCCGTGGTAAAAGAATTTTAAGCAAATTTACATGGAATTAACCAAGAAGTTGTTTATGTGCGAGGGAGATGGATTACTTTCACTCCTTCAAGAATCAATGAGTTATATATGATGGAGAATGTTCATGTCTACCACTATTTCAATTTCGTCCCAACGAGAGACCAGATGAATGAAATTTACCAGTATTTGGCGGACGAAACTGTTAGTTTTTCTTCAACACTTTTGAATCTCGTCTCTAAGCACTGACACTTCTTCATTTCTGCGAAACTATTACCGACAATGAAGGTTGGTAAGGTTTCTAAAGAAAGTACCATTTTGAATTACTGCATCCAAAGAGGACTGCCGATCGATATTGGATCTATAATTGTGAAGTCAGTCTTAGGCCTGATCGTTCACGGATCAACTTATGGGCTTGGACACCCTTCCAAATTTTCCTCACTCTGCAGTCAGTCTCAAGTATCCTATGAAAACTGGGAAAAGGTACTGCTATCTTGGAAAACTTTGGATTCAACTGAAAGATTCTCATCATTTGAAGATGAAAATGACATGGCTATGATAGTTGATCAATCTTCTCAGAATTCTCTGCCAGTACAACCCTTAGTCCCTGATAAGTCTTTGGTGATCCTATGCCGAATCAAGAAATTAGAAAAGGAGGTACAAAATTCAATTAATAATATCTCTGATTTCTTTGATCATTTAGACTCTAGGATTAAATAACATTTCAATCATTCGGGACGCTTAGAAGATAACTTGATACGACTGATGAAGAGGATGAAATTAATTGAGGAGGATTCTACTGAAGAATTTCCATTCCGACCCTTCTACAACCTCTTCGTCCATGTGCAATCAATGGATGATCTCAGAGGAGAAACGAGCACAGAATCTGATGAGTAGTAGATCTCATATGTTACATTTATGTTTGTGTGTTTAGATTTAAACTTTATATTTGCATTGCTTTAGAATTTTGCTTAAAGATCTCTGTATAGTTGAGACTAAGCATAGGATGTTTTTTTTTTCAGTGTTTTGAGTGTTGTGGCTTGGATTTCGACGCTGAATTAATTTATTGAGGTTGAGAAAATACATGATTTAGATGTGTTATGTAACATTTATTATATCTCTTGGAATTTTATATAAATGTGATGTTTTGTGTTGTGAAAGTTTGTGTGTGTTAAGTACATCATTTAACTATTTAAAATTATGTTTATAAACATTAAACAGATGTCGTTTAGGCTTAGAATTGATCAAAATCGTAAAAATACGGAATTTAAACAGAATCAATAGAGCCCGCTGACGGCGCCCTCGACGCCGCCGACAGCGGGAATTTCCCGAGACTTATGTTAAAACTACAATAAAGTGCGCTGACAGCGCCATCGACCCGGCCGTCTGCGAGATCACAAAAATAATGAAAGTTTGATCACTAATAAAGCCGATGCAAATGTGGTGAAAGAGTTCTACGCCAATGTGATTTATGCTGATGATGGAATCGTGTAAGTGCGTAGACATTCTGTGGAATTTACTGTCGCCCTCATTGACACTTTTTATGAAGTCCCTGTCGGCACTATTTTTGGTGTAGGGTTTGTCTGTAAGAAGCTTTCGGTCATCGGAATTGAAATCTCATTACCCGCTTCGGAATGACATTTTAAAAATTTTAGTTTTGAAAAAGATGAAGTCAAACTGACCCCATAATTTTCATAGTTTAGATGAAAGAGCGCTTTATCTCAAATCCTGTATCTATTCCGAAGGATGAACACAAGAGTTGAGGATGAGGCTCGATCAAATAAACTAAAGAAAGTTATGACATTCGTTTGGTCTGCGAAACCAATGTATTGGCCGACAAATTCCCCTATTTAATATAAGGAATTAAATAGGGTTTATATTATGCTGGGTTCAGGAAAAGCTTCCTATAAGGGCAAGCCCCTATAGTTAATTACATCTTAGATAACTGAAGTTACCTAAGAATACTCTCAATAGAAATCAAGAAAAAATTATCTTCAAGGAATTCAAATGGTAAGGACATTTCAAAGATATCGGACTAAGAAGTGTGAAGGGGGATTGGTTCAAATTTGGAACATTTTGTTTTGGAGTCCAAAGGAGGAAACATTAGAGGATGTCACAAATCCGAAGGAGAACTTCGGTGACTTCCCAAGCTATCCTATTATTTGGCTTCAATTCAAGAGAAATCATTTAGATGTTACATCCTGCAATTTTTATTTATTAAGATTTACATTTTTGTGAAGTAATCAGCATAAATAACCTTGAAGATGTGAGGATTTAAGTCGTGACAAACGACTACCTCGGAGTCCTAAGGCGAGTTAAGGCTTAGATTGTACAACAAGATTATACAAATGCCTAAAAGATGTGTTTAAGGATTTATGTTGCACTAGGCAAATAACCTCGAATTCCTATGACTTTGTTGTTCAAACCTAAGGAAGGATGGGTTGTTGTAGATCCTCTTGCT
>NW_018219274.1:411-810 GCF_001263595.1 Phalaenopsis equestris | reverse complement strand
AGTGCAATAATTCAGAAAAAGCTTCCTTAAAAACTAAAAGATCTCGACATTTTCACTATACCATGTGCTATTGGTGAAAAATTTTATGGAAGAGCTTTATGTGATTTGGGAGCCAGCATTAATCTTATGCCTCTATCAATTTTCAGAAGATTAGGATTAGGAGAAGTCTTACCTACTTCTGTAACTCTACAATTAGCAGATCATTCAGTTACATATCATAAGGAAGTTATAGAAGATGTGTTAGTAAAAGTTGATAAATTTATCTTTCATGTGGATTTCATTGTTTTAGATATGGAGGAAGATAAAGAAATACCTATTATTTTAGGGAGACCATTTTTAGCTACTGGAAAAGCTATGATAGATGTTCAAAAAGGAGAATTAACTATGAGAGTTAACGAT
>NW_018219274.1:0-215 GCF_001263595.1 Phalaenopsis equestris | reverse complement strand
ATGTTCAGGAAATATTTGAGATGTTGGATATTACAGAAAATGCTGATAAGAATCTATTTCTGTCAATTATAAAAACACCTGAACTTGAGTTAAAAATACTGCCTAGCCACTTGAAGTATGTGTTTTTAGGAGACTCATCTACATTATCTATTGTTCTATCTTCAGAACTAAATGATCTGTAAGAGCAAAGACTATTAGATATATTGAAAAGATAT
>NW_018219273.1:0-715 GCF_001263595.1 Phalaenopsis equestris | reverse complement strand
ATATATAATTTATATTTATTTATTTATTTATCATGATAAAAAAATACATATCAAATATTATAAAATGTATTCTTATAAACATGATAGGAGTGAATGGACAAAAAGTTATAATTGAAATCAATACATGAAAATAGAGCAATTTGCTTAATTACTTCATAAGTGTTTCAAGTATGTTAAACAAATAAGTCTATATATCATTAAACATTAACATATATGGTGTAAGAATATAAATCACGACATCATGCTCATAACATATTATCGAGTATGTTTATTATCACATACATACTATGTAAGTCGGTTACTCTAGCTAATTATATACTATGTTTTTATTGTATCACTCATAGTAAGTCATATATATATAATACAATAACATATCATATCATTAAGAACAATCAAATGAATAACACATAAGAATCGTTACCCCAACCCATTGGCGCTCGACACTCTTCTGACCTACAGTCAAAATATATGATTTACTCCACAAACCCGTTTAAAGGATCCATGGACTTATCCTCTTATATAGAATAACATATCTCAGTCAATATGAATCATAATAGCTAAATTTCTTGTGTACACATATTTTACCATATTCATAATATATTTAACAAATTGTATTGTACTCAATATATGTCTCATTATAAAAATTAATTTATATATAAGACTTGCATGTAAAGTGAAAGACTAATACTCATGTGCACAAATATGTTAAAATACA
>NW_018219272.1:22774-23800 GCF_001263595.1 Phalaenopsis equestris | reverse complement strand
ACTATATCTCTCTCCTTATCTTTTATCCTTTCTCTTTTGCTCTTTTACTTTTAATCCATTTCTTACTTTCTCTATCTCTTTCATTTACTCTCCCTCACCCTCCCTCGTTCTCTCTCATCTCTCCCACTCCCTCTATCTCGCACTCCCTACCTATCCCTCTCCCTTTCAAGCCACTATTTACCTTTTTCTCCCTCACTCACACACACTCTCTCTCCCTCAATCTCATTATCTCTCCCTTCCAAGCTACTCTTTACTTATCTCTCTCCCTATCACTTATTCTTTTCTCCTTATCTTTTATCCTTTCTCTATTTCTCTTTTACTTTTAATTCATTTCTTACTCTCTCTATCTCTTTCATTTACTCTTCTTCACCCTCCCATGCTCTCTCTCATCTCTCCCACTCCCTCTCCTCTTCCTCGCACTTCCTCCCCATCCCAATCCCTTTCAAGCCACTCTTTACCTTTTTCTGCCTCACTCACACACACACTCTCTCCCTCAATCTCATTATCTCTCCCTTTCAAGCCACTCTTTACATATCTCTCTCCCTATCGCTTTTTCTTTATCGCCTTATCTTTTATCCTTTCTCTCTTTCTCTTTAACTTTTAATCCATTTCTTACTCTCTCTATCTCTTCATTTACTCTCCCTCACCCTCCCTCGCTCTCTCTCATCTCTCCCACTCCCTCTATCTCACACTCTATACCTATCCTTATCCCTTTCAAGCCACTCCTTACCTTTTTCTCCCTCAATCTCATTATCTCTCCCTTTCAAGCCACACTTTACCTCTCTCTCTCTCTAGTAGAAGGAGTGGGGGAGGGTGGAAAAAGGAGGGAGGAACAAGAGAGTGAAGGAGAGGGTCGGGTGAGTGAAGAGAGAGAGAGAGAGCGGAAAAAAAAGCATGGGAGGAAGAGAGATAGAGAGGAAGATCCAACAGAGGTAGAGAAATAAAAGGAGGGAGGGAGGGAGGGAGGGAGTGCGATAGAGAACAAGAGAGTGAGGGGGAGAGAGGAGATAAAGATATGTGAGAGAA
>NW_018219272.1:19980-22127 GCF_001263595.1 Phalaenopsis equestris | reverse complement strand
ACTCATCTTTTCTCACTTTCTCTTCTCACTCTTTCTTTCTATCACACTCTGCCTTCCGTTCTCTTGCTTTCTCTCCTCTCTTCTTTTCTCTCTCTCTGTCTGTCTCCCTTTCTCTCTTCTCTTTCTTGTTATTCACTCTCTTTCTTTCTCTCTCTGTCCGTCTCAATCTCTTTACTCCCTCACCACCTCTCTCGCTTTCCCTTTCTCTCTATCTATCTCTTGATCTCTTTCTTCTCTAACTAGATCTCTTTTTTCTCATTCTAAATCTCTCTCCCTATCTCTATTTCTTGTTCTCTATCCTCTCTCCCACTCTATCTATTACCTTCTCGCCCTCCCTCCCTCTCTCCCTCCCTCACACTCACTCTGACTTTCTCTCTTTCTTTCTCACTCAATCAATTTCTCTCCCTCTCTTTCTCTTTCTCTCTCTCTCACTCTTCATTCATTCACTCTCTTTCCTTTTGTATCTCTTTGCTATTTCTATCTTTTTCTATTCTGTCACTTTTTGCTACTCACTCTCTCATCTAGCTCTCTCTTTCTATCACTCATGACTCCCTCTCTCATGCTTTCTCTCCCACTCTCTCTCCACTCGCTCCCCTTCTCTCTTACTCTTTTTTTCTTGTCTCTTTCTCTTTATCATTCTCACACTTGCTTGCTCTTTCTTTCCTTCACTATCTCTTTGCTCTCTCACTATCTCCCTTTCTCTCTATCTCTCTCTTGATCTCTTTCTTCTCTAACTCAGTCTGTTCATTCTTTTCTAACTCTCTCTCCCTCTCTCCATCTATTGCTCTCTATACTCTCTCCCACTCTCTCTCTTACCCTCTCACTTTCCTTCTATCCCTTCTTCACTGTCACTCTCTCACTTTCTCCGACACTCTCTCTATCTATCTCACTCTCCCTTTCTCTCTCTTACTCTCTCTCCCTCCCTTCTCTCTTTTCATTCATTCTTTCTCTCTTCTCCCATATCTTTCCTCCCTCCACTCTCTCTCTTACCCTTTCTTTCTATCTCACTCTCTCCTCCCTCACTCTCCCACTATCTCACCCTCCCTCTCTCCCATATATTTCCTCTCTCTTTCTCTCTCACTTGCTCTCTCTCTTTTCTCACTTTAGCATACTCTCTCTTATATTTCACTCAATATATTCTCTTGTTCCCTTTTATTATCTCTCATACTTTCTCTCTCTCGCTCTCTCTTTTCCTCACACTCCCCCTCTCCCCCTTTATATCACTCTCTTTGACCTTCCCTCTCTATATCTCCCCTCTCTCTCTTGTTCTCTCTCTGTCATTATGGAGATCATGAGATGGAAAGAAAGAGGGATTAAGCAAGATCATTCGAAAGAGAGATATAAAGAAAGAGAGTTTGGGAGTGAGACAGATCTAGAGAGAAAGAGAGAGAGAGAAAGTAAGAGATTAAAAGGGAGGGAGAATGAGATTAAGAGCAAGGGGGGAGCGTAAGAATGAGGGAGGTAGGGAGAGAAATAGAAAATGAAATAGTGAGAGAGAACAAGCAAGGGAGCGAGAGAGAGAAATAAAGAGAGGGTAGAGTGAGATCAAGAGTATGGTAAAGAGCGTAAGAGATATGGAGAGAGAGAGAAAGAGAGGGATCAGGGAGGTATGGAGTGAAAGAGGGAGGGGAGGAGAGAGAGAATTATGAGAGAAAGAGAGAAAAATTGAGGGAGAGAAAAGAGAGGGATTTAGAAAGAGAAAGGGAGGGAGAGTGAGAGAGAGCATGTATGAGGTATTGATAAAGAGAAAGAGTGAGCAAAGTGAGAGAAAAGAGAGAGAGATAGGTAAGGCATGGGAGAGCTAAATAGAGAGTGTAAAAGAGGGAGAGATGGAGAGAGAAAGGAAAGGAGCAAGTGAAAGGAGGGAGAGATGGAAGGAGCGAGAGAGAAGTGTGAGTGAAAGTGAAAAATAATGAGAGAGAAAAGGGGTAGAGAGAGTGTTGCAGAGAGGGAAATTTAAAGAGAAAGGTAGGGAGGGAAAACAACTGAGAGAGTGATTGATAGAGGGAGAGACATGGTGAGTGATGAATGAGAAGAGAGACTGACAAAAGAGAGAGGGAGAGAGAGAAAGAGAGAGCGCAAGTAAGAGGGTTAGCAAGAGAGAGTGAGAGAACATTATGTGAGATAGAAGTGATAAAGCAAGGTAG
>NW_018219272.1:16920-18720 GCF_001263595.1 Phalaenopsis equestris | reverse complement strand
CCTTTCTCTCTATCTCTCTCTCCCCTCTCGCCTCCGACTATCTCACCCTCCCTCCCTCTCACATATCTTTCCTCTCTCTCTCTCCCTCACTTGCTCTCTCTCTTTTCTCACTATAGAATACTCTCTCTTATATTTCACTCAATCTATTCTCTTGTTCCCTTTTTTCTCTCTCATACTTTCTCTCTCACACTCTCTCTTTTCCTCTCACTCCCCCTCTCTCCCTCTATATATCACTCTCTCTTTGACCTACCCTCTCCCTCTCTCGTTATCTCTCTGTCACTCTCTTTTCTCTCTCTTCTCTTTACCATATCTTGGTTGCTCTAATTCATTCTCTATCTCTTTGTTCTCTCAATCCATTTCTATTTTGTCACACTTCTTTTCTCAATCTCTCGTCTAGCTCTCTCTTTCTATCGGCCTCTACCTTCCACTCTCTTGCTTTCTCTTTGCTATCCTTTCTCTATCTCCCACTCTAAGATTCCCTCCATCCATCCATTCCTACTCTCTCTTTTTTCTTGCTATAGCTTGCCCTCTCTTATCTTTCACTCTCCATATTCACTTTCTCCCTTTTATTCTCTCCCACACTTTTTCTCTCTTGTTCTCTGTCCCCCCTCTCTCACCCTCCATATCGCTCTCTTTTTTCTACCTACTCTTTATCTCCCTCTCTCTTTGGACCTCCTCCCCCATTCTTCCATATTTTTTGTCATCCCTCTTTCCTTCTCACTCTCTCCCACTTTCTCACACTCTTCCTCTTCCCTTCCCGCCACCTCTTATTCTCCCTTCCCTCTATCTCACTTATATATCTCTGATCTCTCTCTCTCTCTCAACTATACCTCCCTCCCTCCATCATTATCCCTCTCTCTGCTCTCTACTCTCTCCTCACCTGTATCTTCTCTCTAATCATTCTATATCGCACTCTATTGCTCTCTCTCCTTTCCTCTCACTTTATCCATCCTTCTCTTTCTCTCACTCACACACTCTCTCTCTCTCTTACTCTCTTTCCATTTCATCTCTCGCCCTCCAGCTCACACTATCTTCCTCTCTGCCTTTCAACTCTCTATTTCTGCCTCTGTCACTCTCCCTTCCTCTCGCTTCCCCTTCCTCTCACTCATTCCATCCATCTCTCTTCCATCTTGCCTTCATCTACCAATCTCTCTCCCTCTTCACTCTCTTCTCTCGCTCTCTTCTTTTTATTTCTCTCTCTTTCTCTCTAACGATTTCTCTCTCTCCCTCCTTCCGTCCCCCACTCATTTTCTCCCTCTTTCTCCCTCTCCATCTCCCTCCCTCTCTCTGTCTTCTTATATATCTTTCTCTCCCTCCTTCTCACTCTCTCTCACTTTTTGTACCTCATAATCATTCTCTTTGTCTCTCTCTCCCTCTTTGTCTATTTATATATCCATCACACTCACTCTCTCTCCCTTGCATTCTCAATCTTTCTTACTTTGCTCTCCCTCTCTCTCCCACTCTTCCTTCCATGTTATCTCTCTTGCACTTTTTCTCTCGCTCACTCTTTCAACAATCCTTTCTATTTCTTTCTATCCGACCCTCTTGCTTGCTCTCTTTTCTCCCTCTACCTCTCTTTCTCTCATACACACATGCCCTCTCCCTCCCTCTTTTTTTTCCTCTCTTTCTCTTGCCTTATATCTCTCTTACTCTTCCTCTATTTCTCTCACTCCCTAATGTCTTTCACTATTTATACTCTCTCTCCTGATCCCTCTGTCTTTCTTCCTCTACTTTTCTCCCATTCTTTCTCTCTCATTCCCCCTCTCACTTCACTATCTCACTCTCGCTCACTTCCTCTAT
>NW_018219272.1:14060-16495 GCF_001263595.1 Phalaenopsis equestris | reverse complement strand
TCTCTCGCTCTCTCTTTTCCCTTCATTCTCTCGCTCTCTTTTTCTCATTCTCTCACTCTCTCTCTTTTTCTCTCTTCTCCCACTCTCTATTTCCCTTCATACTCTTGCTCTCTCTTTTCATCTCTTAATTGTTCTCTCTCTTCTCTTTTCATCTCACTCACTCTCTCTCTCTCTTACTCTATCTTTCTCATCTTTCTTTAGCTGATCCATCCCTTTTGATTTTTCTCTCTTTCCTCCATAGCCTTTTTCCAATCCCTCTCTCTCTCCCGTATATTTATCCCTAACTCTTTCTAGCACTCTACCTCTCTCTGACACTTTCTGTCACTCTTGCTCACTCTTTAACTTTCTCTTTAATACTCTCTTGCTCAAACTCTCTCCCCCTCTCACATGTTGTCATTCTCATTCTCTATATCTCTATTCACTCTTTTCATTTTTTTCTCTATCTCTCTCCTCCTCAATCCCATCTTCCCTCCATCTCAATCTATTTTTAAGGTCTCTCTATTTTTAACTAGCTCTTCTCTCTCTCCATATTATATTTTGTTCTTTCTTTCTCCATTTTTATCTCTATTATCACACTCTCCTCTCTCCCTCTCCTACGATCTCACACCGACTCACTATCTCACTTTCTCTTTCCCACTTTCACTTGTACTATCTAATTCTTTCTCACCCACTATCCACCTATCTCATACTCACTCTATCTCTTTTTTATCTCTCTTTTTCCCTCCTCTCTCCCCCACCATGCCACCTCTCTCTATCAATTTCTCACTCTCTATCCCTCCTTATAACTTTTCTATCTAATTCCAACATTTTGTCTAACCATTCTCACTATCTTTTTTTTTCCTTCCCTCCATCCCTCTCACCCTCTATTCCTCTCTTTATCTAACTCTCTTGATCTTTTTTATGTCTCACATCTTTTTCTTGCTCTCTCCCATGCTCTCTCTCCCTCTTTTGTTATATTATTTCTTTCTCAACGTCCCTCTCCCTTTCCTCGCTCTTTCTCTATTCTTTCTCCCTCCCTCGCCTGTTCTCTCCTTTCTTCATTTATCTCTCTTCTCCTTCTCTCCCTCTCACTGTCACTTTTTCTCTAACTCTCTCCATATCTTTAGCTCTCACTTTCCTATCATTTTCTTTTCCACTCTTCTCACTTTATCTATCCCTCCACCCCTCCCTTCGCCTTCCCTCCCCCCTTCCCATATCCTCTTTCTCCCACTCTCCCTCTCTCTCTTACTCTGTCTCCTGCTCTATAGCCCCGTCACCCTCTATCCCTAAATTTTCTCTTTCTCTTACTCTCTCTACCTTCCTGCCTTGATTTCTTTATTACTCCCTTTTTTCTCTAAGTTTATCTCTCTACCTCTGTTAAGTCTTCTCTCTCCCTCTAACCATTATGTCAATCTCCTCTATCTCCCTCTCTTTTGTTGTCCCTTTATCTCTTTCTGTTGTCCCTTTATCTCTTTCTTGCTCTCTGTTTCTATTTCCTTCCTTCCCTCACATTCTCTATTAACCATCTCTCTTCTCACTTCCTCTTTTTTCTTGCTCTCCATCATATTTCCTCTCTTTATCAACCTCTCTCCCTCTCTCTTTGCCTCTCTCTACCTCTCTCAAGCCCTCTCTCTCCCTTCCTTTCTCCTTCTTCCTCATTTTCTACCCTCCATCTATCTTCCACTCAATCTTCTCACTCAATCTCTCTCACTCTCATTTATTCTCTATCTTTTCTCTCTTCTCCATTTTTCTTCTCTCTCCTTAGCTCTTACTCTCTCACTCTTTATTTTTCATTCCCATCCTTATTCTTTGTACCCCTCTCTCTAGCCCTCCCTCCCTCTTTCTCTCTCTCATCTTTTCTCTCACTTTGTCCCTTTATTCTACCTCAATTCTTCTCTCTCTCTCTCCCTCTCCCTCTCACTCTTCTTTTTCTCCCTCCCCTTTCTCTCTCTCCCACTCTCTCACTTAGCTTCATTTTTCCTCTCTCTCACATTCTCTCGTTCTCTATCCCTCTACGACACTATTGTTTCTATCTCTTCCATCCTACCTCTCCTTTTCTCTCTCACTAATTCTCTCTTTCTTTCTGACTGCTTTATCCCTCCCCTTTCTCTCTCCCTTCTGCTCTCTCTCTCTCACTCTTTTTACCTTACTCTCATTATCTCTCTCACTCACTCTCTCTCTCTTTCTCCCTCTCTCCTCCCTATCTTCTCTTTCTCTCCCTCCCTTTCTCACCCTCTCTCTAGTTTACTCTTTTTCTCTCTCTCTCTCTCTTTCTCTCATGATTTTCTATACATCTTTCCAACCCTTTCACCCTTTCTCTCTCTCTCTCTCTCCTCCTCTATCCCTATTGTTCACTCATTCTCTTACACTCTCTCTCACTCCTCATGCCGTCCCTCTTGTTCTCTCTCCCCCTCCCTATTGCACTCTCTCCCTCTCTCTTGCTCTCTCTACCTTCC
>NW_018219272.1:10303-13809 GCF_001263595.1 Phalaenopsis equestris | reverse complement strand
GGGTAAGAGGATGGAAATAGAAGTAAGAGATAGGGAAGAGAGAAAGGAGTGAGAGAGAGAAAGAGAGGGAAGTGAAAGAATAAAAAGAATTAAAGAACAAATAAGAGAGAGTAAGAGAAGAGAGCAAGAGAGAGATGGATAAATATGCAATAGAAACGAGTGAGATCAAGTGAGCGAGCGAGCGTGGGAGATAGTGAGAGTAACGTGAGTGAGAAAGGGGGAGAGCAAGAAATGAAAAGAGGGAGGGAGAGGGAGTGGGAGAGATGGATGAACAAAGAGAAAGAAGATAGAGAAGAGTTATGTAAAGAGAGGAGATAAAAAAAGAAAGACTTAATGAGAGGGCATGTGGTTGGAGAAAAAGAGAGGTGAGTGAGGGAGGAAAGAGGGGCGAGGGGGAGAGAGAGAGAAAAGAGAGGAAAGAAAAATGAGAGAAAAGAGAGAAAAAGGACGGAAGACATGAGAGTGAGGAGGCTATTTAAGATGGAAGGAGGGAGGGAGGGAGTGAAGTAACAACGGAAGACATAAATGAGTGAAAGGTAGTGAGAGGGAGAGAGGAAGAGAGAGAAAGGAGATGATGGGAGAGAGGAAGGGAGGGGAGGACATAAATCCTCTCTAACTAGCTCCTTTCTTATATCTCTTGCACTATCAACCTCTCTATCCCCCTATCCTTTTTCTTTCTCTACTCTCCATGCCTCCCTCCCTCTTTCCTCTCTCATTCAGTCCTTCTCTCTAGCTCGTACTTTTCTATTTCTATCCCTCTCTCCCTCCCTCCTTCCCTCATTTTCTCTCTCTTACAATTTCTTTATTCCCTCCCTTAATATTTTTCTATTGCTCTACATCCTTTGCATGCTCTATTAATCTCTTCACCTTTCTATTGCACCCACTTTATTTGACACTCCCATTCTCACTCCCACTTTATCTCTCTACCTTTGTTAGGCCTCCTCTCTCCCTCGTCATCTCTACCTCTATCTCCCTCTTTTTGACTCTCCCTATATCTTCCTATTTCTCGCTTTCTTTTTCTCTCTCCCTCCCTTCCTTTCCTTCTCTCTTATTCTATCTCTCTTTTCTCTTCATCTTTTTCCCTCGCTCTCCTTCATACTTTCCCTCTCATTCTATTGAAAACTCTATATCTCACACACCCTCTTGTTTATCTCTCAATCAATCTCTCTTTCCCTTCTTCCCTCACTCTTTCTCTTTCTATCACTCCCTCTCTCTCCCCTTCTCTTTTTATCGCTCCTACCTCTATCAACTTCTTTCTCTGACTCTCTATTGCAATATCTATCTCCCTTTATCTCTCTCTCTTGCTCTCCCTCTATCTTCCTGTCTCATTGGCTCCCTCTCTTATTTTCTATCACTCACTCTCTTTCTTCCTCGCACTGTCTATTTCTCCTCTATATTCGCACTTTATCTCTCAAGAGAGTGAGGGAAGAAAGAAAAAGAGTAAGTGAGTGAGAAAGGAAGACATTTAGTGAAAGAGAGAGGGAGAGGAAGGGAGGGAAGTGAGGGAGAGCAAAAGAAAGAGTGAGAGAGTTTGTGAGAATTAAAGAGAGAAAGAGAGGGAGTAAAAGTTTGTGAAATTGAAGAGAGACAGAAAGTGAGATAAAAAAAGTTAGAGAGAAATAGAGATAGGATAATGTTTGAAGGAAGAGTGAGGAAGAGAGTTGAAGTTAAGGAGAGAGCGAGGGAGGGGGCCACAGAGAGAGGGAGGGAGGGAGAGAAAGAGTGATAGAGGAGGGAGTAACATAAGGAAGTGAGAGATAATAAAGAGAGAGGAAGAGGGAGGGAGTGAAAGAGATTTTTGAAGAAAATGAGTGAAAAAGGGAGAGTTAGTGAGCAAGAAATGGAGAGAGAAGAGAGTGAAGGAAGCGCAATAGAGAATGAGCTTGAGGGAGAGAGGGTGGGAGAAGAAGAGAAATATTAGAAGAAAGGAGATGGAGATAGAGATAGGAAGAGAGTGAGAGAGAGAGAGAGAGAAGGAGAGAGGGAGAATATTGAGTGAGAAAGAGAGAGCGAGAGTGAGGAAGAGGATAGCAGTGAAAATTAAATTCAATAGAGACTAGCAATAGAGGGAGAGAGAAAAAAATAGAAGAGAGTGTAATGGAAGATAGAACAAGAGGGAGGGAGGAGAAGAGAATGAGTGAAAAACTAGAGAGAGAGAATGAGAAAGGAAGGAGAGAGCAAAAGAGAAATATTAAGGAGGAGGGTAAGTGAAAGAAAGTTAGGGAGGGAGAAAGGAAAATACAGGGAGCCTAAGAGGAAGAGAGAGAGTGAGAGAGATAAATATTGAGAAGGAAATGGACAACAACTAAAAAATAGCAAGTGAGATTGAGAAAAGGGTTTAAAGAAATTGAGAGCGTGAAAGAAAGTGTAAAGGGGTTTGAGGTTGACAAAATGAGAGGGAGGTGGAGGGAGGATGATCAAGAATGAAATTAAAGAGAAAATTTGAGGGAGTGAGAATGGGAGAGAGAGATTGAGTGAAAAATAAAGAGAGGAGTGAGGAAAAAATGGAGAGAAACAGGGAGGGAGAGATAGTCAAAGTTAAATTGAAGATAGATAGAGAGAACGAGAGAGAAATAGAAGGAGAAGAGAACGAGAAAAGATAGAGCAAGAGAGAGAGCAAGAAAGACAGCGAATGTATGAAAGATAAGAAGAGAGAGAGGAAGAGATGGGGAAAGGAGGGAGAAGAAGAGTGAGATGTGTGAGAGGAAGTGAGAAAAAATGAGAGATGGATGAGGGTAGAGTGATGAGAGAGTGACTAAACTAGAGGGAATATCTTGAGAGAGAGAAGAGAGCAATATAAGTAGAATCAAGGATAGAACATAGAGTGGGACAGAGAATGAGAGAGGGAATGGGTGAAAAGAGAGAGACAGAGGGAGTGAGTGAGATGATTAACGAGGGAGAGAAAGAGAGCGAGAGTGGGAGTGGGATAGAAAGTGTAAGAGAGAAAAGGAAGGAGAGCAATAAAATGAGTAGAGATAAAAAGAGGACAAAAGAATGGAGTGTTTGGCAGTTGGATAGGATTGAGAGAGAGAGAGAGAGCAAGAGAGAAAGTAGATAGAGTAAGAGAGATAATAAAAGAGAGGGAAAATGAGATAGAGATAGAGCAAGCGAAAGAGGTAAATAGAGAGGGAGGGGAGGAGAGTGAGACACAAAGGGAGTTGAGGAGGGAGGGAAAGGAAGAGAGTTGAGAGTGTAGAGCAAGCGTGAGAAAGAGGTCTAGTAGAGAGAAGAGTAAGAGAGGGATTATAAGAGAGGAGAAGTGTGAGAATGATACAGTGCAAAAGCGAGTGAGAGAGACAGAGAGAGGGAGGTGAAGAACAAGAGAGATAGAGTGAGGAAGAAAAAGGGAGAGAAATATAGATAGTGGTAAGGGGAGATGAAGAGAGAGTGGGGGATAGAGAGAATAAGATAAGTATGGAAAGTGAGAGAAAGAGAGGGAGCATCAGAGAGGGAGAAAGAGAGTGTGGGGAGAGAGAGAGTGAGCAAGATAGATTGAGGGAGGGAGA
>NW_018219272.1:9067-9543 GCF_001263595.1 Phalaenopsis equestris | reverse complement strand
GTGAGAGATATTAAGAGATAGAGAGTGAGAGAGAAAGAGAGCAAGGGAGAGAGAGTGAGAGAGAGAGAAAGAAGATAGAGTGAGATAGAGAGAGAGAGAGAAAAAGAGTGATGGAGAGGGACAAACGAGAGGGAAACGGTGAGAGAGAGAGTAAAGGGAAGCAAACGAATGGATTCAAGTAATGAGAGAAAGGAAGAGACAGAGAGGAGAAAGAGAGAGAGCAAGAGGGTGAGAAAGATAGTGACAAAGAGGACCGTGAGAGAAAGAGAGAAAGAGGGAGAGTGAGAGAGGGGAAGGAAGGGAAAGGGGTAGAAAAACTGACAAAGTGAGAGAAAGAGAGAGAAAGAGAGTGAGATAGATAAAAAAAGAGAGAGTAGAGATAAGAGAGATAGAGAGAGAGGGAAGGAGGGAAAGGGGGATGGAGAGAGAGAGTGAAAAAGATAAAGATAGAGTGAGAAATAAGGGAGGGAGTGGAG
>NW_018219272.1:6466-9015 GCF_001263595.1 Phalaenopsis equestris | reverse complement strand
GAGAGAGAGAAAGAGAGTGAGAGAGAGAAGTGGAGAGAGACTAAGTGAAAGTGGAAGTAAGAGAAATAGAGAGAGCAAGAGAGAAGGGGAAAGATAGAGAGGAACAATGAGATTGCTGAAGAGAAATAAGGAGTGGTGAAATAATGAGAGGATTTGAATTTTGACAAAGAGAGACTGAGCAAAGGAATGTGAGGGATTAAAGAGAGAGCACGAGCACGCAGGAATGAGAGAGTGTGAGATAGAAATGGAGAGAAGATATTCTGTGGGAAGCTAAAGCAATGGAGATGAGTGAAAGATAAAGAGAAGGGGAAAATAGTAGAGTGAGTGTGTGAGAGAGAGGAGAAGGAGATTGAGAGTGACATAGGGAGGGAGAAGGAGGTGGAGAGTGGGAGAGAGAGAGAAGATAGAGAGAGAATGAGGAAGGCATGGAAGTAAGAGAGAGTGGTAGAGAGAGGGAGTGCGGGATAGAGGGAGAGAAAGAGTGAGAGGTGTGAGGTAGAAGTAAGAGAACCATAGAAAAGAGAGTAAAAGAGAAAATAAGATAGAGGGAGTAGATGGTGAGAAAGAGAGAAAGAGGGAGGGAGAATAATAAAGAAGAGTGAAAGATGAATCAAGGAAGAGATAGAGGAGAGAGTGAGAGAGAAAGAGCATGATTGAAGGAGAGAGTAAGATGGAGAGTAAGAAGGGGAGCTAAGGAGAATGAGAGGGAGTGGGTGGCAAGAAAAGAAAACAGAAGAGTGAGGTACATCAAGGAGACCTAGAGAGCAAGAACAAATGAGTAAGAAAGATAGAGCGAGGAGAGATTGAGTGAGAATGATAGTGGGAGAGTGAGAGAGAACGAATGAGAGAAAGAGAAAGACATTGAGAGAGAAGATGATATAAGATATGGAAGGAAAGAGAGGGATGAGAGAGAAATAAAGAGATTAGGAGATAAAGAGGTATATATATTAGGGGAATGAGAGAATAAGAAACGGAGAGAAAGAGAGAAAGAGAAGATCGAGAGAAAAAGCGATAGAGGGAGGCAGAGAGAGTGATAATGAGAGATTGAGAGAGATAAATGTGAGAGTGAGAAGAGAGAGAGAGAAGAGAAGGAGAAGGACGTAAAAAATGGAATGAGATAAAGAGAGAGAGGCTGATGGATGGAGAGACAAAGGGAGATAAAAAAAGGAGAGAGATAGGTGAGATAAATAAAGAAGATAAAGAAAGGGATGGATGGATAGAGAGTAAAAAAATAGAGAGGTGAGGGAGAAAAGAGAGGAGGAGAAAGGCAAGACTATAAGGGGACATATAGCAAGTGTAAGAGCAAGAGAGAAAAATTGAGATAAAGAGAAAGCACAAAAAAGGCGAGGGTGAAACAAAAAGAGAGGGATGGGGGAGAAAGATGGAGGAGAACATGGGAGTGAGAAATAAGGCAAGAAAAAGGGAAAGATAATGAGATTAGTGAAAGAAATGAGTGAAAGAGGGTGGGTTAACAATACAAGAATGTATGTGGAAGACAGGGTGTTTGAGATATTTCAAGAATAAGATAGCGTGAGAAAGTTGGAGTGGTAGAGAGGAATACATTATAAGAGAATAAGAGAAAGAGAGAAGGAGATAAGGAGATAGAGAGAGAGAGAGAAAAAAAGTGATAGAGGGAGGCAGAGAGAGTGATAATGAGAGATTGAGAGAGATAAATGTGAGAGTGAGAAGATAGAGAGAGAAAAGAGAAAGAGAGGGAGGTAAAAAATGGTATGAGATAAGAAAAGAGAGGCTGACGGATGGAAAGACAAAGAGAGAAAAAATAGCAAAAGTGAGATAAATAGAGAAGATAAAGAAAGTAACATTAATGCTTTTTTAACATTTTCATTTCAATGATTCTGCAGATCATGTCACTGTTAATTTCGCGAGAAGTGGCGGGCCTGGTGGTCAGAATGTCAATAAAGGTTCTTCAATAATTTAATGTGAATAAAAGGAACTCACTCCTCTTCATTTTTCATATTATTTGCTCGCTAAAAAAGTTTCCTTTTCCTTTCTGCCAAGTGGTTTTTTTATTGGTTAGTTGAGGTACTTATAATGATACCATGATCGTGGTTGAATTATGGGGCATTTACATACATACAACGTAATTCTTATGTATTTACATATCTAACACCTAAAAATTCATATTTACATGTATAAATCTAAATCTTTGACATCACAAAAAATTCCACCTTCACTATCTTTTTAAAAGTTAAATTCACCTTTTCATGTATAGGTTTATGACACCAAGGTATTATAAGTTTAAATATCAAAATTTGGGTGTTTGATATGTAAATACATAAGAATTGTGTGGAATGTCTGTAAATTTCCCTAGAATTAAATTAAATCTTTTGCAACCTTTAGCGTTTCTTCCTACTTGAATGACCAGGAATGCTTTCAGTGGCAGCTCGTGCAGAAATGTTCTTAGTTTGTTATGCTTCCTCTATTTCTCTCCCTCTTTCTCTCGTCTCTCTATCTTCCCTACCCTAATCCCTCCATCTTTCGCATCCCTTTCCTCCTTATCTCACTCTCCTTCCCTCCCTCTCTTTTTA
>NW_018219272.1:2708-6113 GCF_001263595.1 Phalaenopsis equestris | reverse complement strand
CTCTCTTTCTCCTTTTTCTTTCCTTTTTTCGCTCTAATCTCTTTCTATTTCTCTTTCTCTAGTCTCTATATCTCCCTTTCTCTAATTCCATTTCTTGCGCTCTCTCACTTGCACTCCCTCAGATGCTCTTCCTCTCTCTCATCTCTTCCACACTCCTCTCTGGCAATCTCTATCTATCTCTCTCTATCTATCTCTCCTCCCTTTCTATCTCTCTCTCCTTCTTACCTCAATCTTTCCCTCTCTCCCACTCACACTCTCTCTACCTCTCTTCATCCCTCCCTGTATCTCTCTCTCCTCCTCTCTCTATTTTCATCTCCCTTCTATCTTCACTCTCTCTACCATCTCTCATACATTTTCTCTTATCTTTCTCTCTACCTTTCATATTCTCTTTTGATCTCTTCTTTCCCTCTCTATTTCCATCTTTCTATCTCTTCCATTATCCCTCTCTCTCTCATCAGTTTCTATCTTTCCATTGCTCCATCTCCCACTTTATCTATCCCTCAACCTCTCCATCTGACCCTACTCTCTCCCCCACCTTCTCTCTCTTTCTCTATCTTTCTCTATCACCATCTCCTTCTCTCTCCTTTTTTGTCTCCCTCTAACTTATCAATTCTCTAGAGCTCTCGATCACTTCATTGCTCGCTCCCTCACTCGCTCTTGCTTTCTCTCATCTCTCCCACCCCATCTCTCTCTCACCTAGTATCCCTCACTTGCTCCCACTCTCTCTTATCTCTCTCACGCTATCTTGCACCACTTTATACCAATCTCTCTCCCTTCTTTTCCAACTCTCTTTACCTTCACCTCTCAGTCCCTCCCTCCCTCTCCCTCTCACTCCCTACCTCTCTCCCTCCCTCCTTCAATTCTTTTATCTTTTTATCTCACTCTTCCTCCCTCCCTTCTACAATCCTACTCTCTCTTTCCCACTCTCCCTTTCTCCTTCTCTCTCTTGCTTTCTCTCACTCTCCATTCCTTTTTCAACCTCTCTCATTTTTGTTTCTCTTTTTACATCTACCAATATCTCCTTTTTCTCCTTCACTTACTCACCCTTTACTTCTCTTACTGTCACTCCCTCCCTCTCATTATCTCTCATATTTTTCTTCTTTATTACTACTTTTACTATCACTCCCTTTACTTCTCTTACTATCATTTGCTCTTTTTAACTCTCACTCTCTCTCTCCCCCACATGCTCTCTCTCACTGGTTCTCTTTCTCCCTTCCTCCCTCTACCGTTCCTCTCCAGCACTCTTAATTTCTCTCTCTTATGCTTCTCTTTCTCTCACTCCCCCCTCTCTCTCAATATCTCATTAGGACCTATCTCTCTCCCTACCTCTCTGTCACTCATTTTTCTCTCTCTCTCTTTCACTTTTCCTCAATCTCTCTATCTCTCTTTCCTTCTCTTTCTTTATCTCCCTATCTCACATTTTTCCTCTTACCTCATCCTCTAAGTCTCTTACGCTCTCTAACATTATTATCCTTCTCCATCTCACTTTTCTATCAATCTCATACTCTTTCTTTCATTCACTCTCCCACATTCTCAATCTCTCTCGCTCACTCATCTCTCTCTCACTCTATTTGTTTCTCTTTGTCTCTCTTGGCCACATTCTTCCTCTGTCTACATTGCTCTCTTACTCACACTCTTCTCTATCCCCCTATTTGATATCTTTTATTTTCATTCTTTCATTCTCTCTCACTCTCTCTCTAGCACCCCCTCCCTCTCTGTCTCTCCCTCCCCCTCTCTCTCGTTATCTCACTATCATTCTCTCTCATAGTCCCTTCATGTATTTCGTTATTCTCTCTCCCATCTCTTTATCTTTCTCTCTCCCCTATCAATCTCTCTCAACAGCTCATTCTCACTCTTCTCTTCTTTTCTCTCTTTTACTCCACTCTCCCCTCCCTCCCTCCTGCTATTTTAACCCTCCCACTATTTCAAACCCTCTTTTTCTCTCACTTATTCATCAATATCTTTATCTCCTTCCCTTTTTCCCTCTCACTCATTCTCTCTTGCACTCCTCTCTCTCGATCCATCCCTCCTTTCCCTTGCTCAGTTTAATATTAAAATGTAAGAATATCTAGTAGTCAAGTCTAAGAGTTCTGATTTTCTATTTATTTCAAGAATAAGTGCAATTTATCATACCAAGGAAACTTAAGAGAATTACAAGAAAAAGAGTTGCATGAGAACTCTATTAGTAAGGATGCTAATACTTAAAAATAAGTTCAGGAATGTAATTAAGTTGCTTTCCTTAAGATGATTCAAGTGAAGCTAATTTGTTATTCTCATGCTCCCCTTCTCACTCTTCTCACTCTCTCCCTCTCCCTCTCCTCCCATCCTCTTCTCTTTTTCTCTCCTCCTAACCTCTTCCTCTTTATTTCTATCTTTGCTTATGTCTCTCTCTCATTTTCTATTGTTGCCCTTCTTCTCCCACTCGCTCACTCTTTTTGCATCCCTCCCTCCCACTTACATTCTATCTCACTCTACCTCCCTCTTCCTCTCTCTATATCCCTCCCCCTTTTTTATACAAGAGGGAGAGTGATAAAGAATGGAAGTTAGTGAGAGAGGAATAAGTTGAGAGAAAAAGATAGAGCTTAAGAAATAGAGAGGGGGGAGAGAGAGTAGAGATAAAAAAGGAGAAAGAAAGAGAGAGCAAGAAAGAATAAAGATAGTGAGAGAGAGGAAGTGATTGATAGATCGAGAGATAGAGAACAAGAGAGTGAGAGAGAGAGAGAAGAGAACGATATAGCAAGCAAGAGTGGGGGAGGGAGAGAGCCTTAGGGAGAGAGAATAAAAGAAATGGAGAGGTAAGGAGAGTGTGAAGATAAAAAAGAGTAGAGAACAAGAGAGAAAGGGAGAGAGTAGAAAGAAATAGAGTGAGAGATGAGGGAGAGAGCAAGAGTTTGAGTGGGAGAGATTTTTCTTCATTCACCTCTTATTATTATATAACTTAGTCGGGAGAGTTTGAATGGGTGAGAGATATGGGTTGTGAGAGAGGGGGGTGGATAGAGTGAGTAAGAGAGGGAGCGGTGAGAGAGAGAGTGTAAGTGAAAGATGGAGAAGAGATGAGAGATCGCATCCTCTTCTTCCATTATCTTCCTTCCCTCCCCTCTCTCCTTGTCCCTCCATCCATCCATGTACCTCTCCTTACTTTACTCTCTCTTCAGGGAGACAAAGATAATGAGAGAGTGCGTGTGGGAGAAACATAATGAGTGATAATGAGAGTGCGACAGAAGAGGTAAAGTGACAAAGTGAGGGAGAGAGTGAGTGGAGAATTTAAGGAGAAGGATAGCTATTTCTCTCAATCACTCACATGCATGCCCTCTCTCCCTCTTTCAACTCTACTTATCCCCTCTCATCTCTCTCTAAGTCTCTCAATTACTCTCTCTCTCTCTCTTCTCTTACTATAAATCTATC
>NW_018219272.1:1075-2298 GCF_001263595.1 Phalaenopsis equestris | reverse complement strand
GCCCTTTTTCTCTCGCACTCTTTCTTTGAGCTCCTTCACTCCCTCCCTCCCTCCTATCATTCAAAAAGAGGGAGTGGGAGAGGGAGTGAGAGAGACAATGATAGAGAGTGTGTGAGATAGAAACATAAAGAGCTCTCACTCGCTATCTCTCTCTTGTCCTCTTTCTTGTAATTTCTCATTCACTTCACTTATCAGATAAGATAATGAATGATGGAGAGAGACAGTATTGATAGGGAGAGTGAGGGAGAAAGAGAGATAACATATAGAGGGAAACAGAGAGTGAGGGAGAGAGAGATTGAGAGGTAGAGTGAAGAGAGGGAAAGACAGATAGAGAGATAGAGTAAGAGTTTGAGAGAATGTGTGTGATTGTGAGGAAGAGAGAGAATTAATAGAAAGAGTGTGAGCGCTATCTCTCTTGCTCTACCTTTCTCTCTATATCTCTCTCCCCTCCCTCCTCCCACTATCTCACCCTCCCTCCCTCTCACGAATTTTTCCTCTCTTTCCCCCTCCCTTGCTCTCTCTCTCTCTCTCTTTCACACACTCTCTCTATCTTCTTGCACTCTATCTTTCTCCTTATTTCCCCTCCCTCCCTCTATCCTCCATCTCTTTTATGTCTTTCTCGGTCTCTCTCAATACCACTTAAATCTTTTCTTCTCTCACTTTATTCTCTCTCACTCTCTCTACCTCTCTCACTCAGACTCCTCTCTCCATTTATTTATCAACCTAACCTCTCTTTATCTCAACTTTTAGATGCTCTTCTTTCTTCTCTCTCTATCTTTCTCTCACACTACTTTTCTCACTTTCTTCTTATCTGTCACTAGAAAGAGAAATATGGGAGAAGAAAGATAAAGAGCTAGAGAGAGGTAAAGATAAAGATAGAAATTGATAAATATAGAAATATTGAGAAACATATGGAGGGGAGAGAATGATTTAGAGTAAGAGAGAGTTCGAATGACCGAGAGAGAGAGAGGGAGTTGGAACAAGAGAGGGAGAGACGGAAGTTGAGATCGGTTGATCTCCCATCATCTCTCTCTCACTCACTCTTTATATCAATTTATCTCTATCATGTGAGAAAGTCAGAGAGAATAAAAATTGAGAGAGTAAGGAAGATAGATAGTAGTGATGTAGAGTTGAAAAGAGATGAAGATATATTGAGAGATATATTGAGAGTATGAGAGAGATGTAGAACTCAAGAGAGATATACTAAATAGAGAGTAGAGAGA
>NW_018219272.1:0-839 GCF_001263595.1 Phalaenopsis equestris | reverse complement strand
GTAGAAAGAGGGGGAAAGAGGTAAGAAAGAGATATGGGGAGGGAGACACATAAGAAGAGAGAAAAGAGATAGAAGATTGAAGGAGAGGAAGATACCACGAGTGTGAGAGAGATATATAACGAGAGAGAGACAGGGTGAACCAAAGAGGGAAATTGAGAGAGAAACACTTAAAGTGAGGGATTGAAGGAGATAGAGAAAGAAAAAGAGAGGTAGAGAGGCAAAATGAGAGAGGGAGGGAGGGAGCAAGAGTAAGAGAGTGAGAGAAGATGAGCAATGACATAGAATGAGAGTGAGAGAGATACAAAGAGAATAAGAAAGAGACAAATGGTGGAGGTTGACAGAAAAAGGGAGCATGAGAGAGAATTAAAATGATAGATAGAGAGGGTGGTGAGAGAGAATTATCAGAGAGAGAAAGAGAAGATGAGATAGAGAGAGAGCAAGAAAAAGAGATAGAAGTGAGGGAGGGAGAGAGGAGAGACCGTGAGAGAGAATGAGAATGAGGGATAGAGAAGGAGGGAAGATTTTTCATTTTTCTTCTCTCTCCCTCTCTCTCTTCCTTCCCTCAAGAGAGCATCTTTCCACATTCTTTCTCTCTTGCATTTTTAATCATGCTCTCGCCCTTCCTCCCTTTTCACACTCTCACATCTCTCATGGTCCATCCCCTTCTCTCTCCTTGTTTCTCTCATTCCTCATTCTATCTCTCTTTATCTCTCTATATCTCTTTTCCTCTCTCCATTCCTTTCTCAACCTCTCTCATTTTTGCTTCTCTTTTTCCCTCTACACTATCTCCTTTTCTCTGTCCCATTCTCTCACTTTACTTCTCTTACTCTCACTCCCTC
>NW_018219271.1:0-1023 GCF_001263595.1 Phalaenopsis equestris | reverse complement strand
TCACCTTTCTAGCTTAAGCCCATCACTTAAGAATCGTTTCATCTTAATTGACTCCCACGTCATGAAGATTAAGAGGATTATGATTTTGTTGATGTTGTGCAAGGGTGGTGAGTGAGTTTCTACCTTTTAATCCATTGTATTTCAATCATCCAAACATATTTTTTAAGATCAAAAGTACCCATTTTCCCTTGGTTAATCCTAAATTTTTTATTAACCAAAATTTTGAACGACTATTTTGCCCTTGGGGCACTTCACCTCATAACTCATTAAACACAATTAAAATAATTTTGAGCATTTAGAGTGTCATATCTATTAGGTAATTATAATCTTAGAGGAGAACATGTGGACTTCTCAAAATTTAATTTAATTTAAATATTTATTTAAACCCAAAAAATATGATTCCTTAGAAATTGATTTATTTGACTTTCCAAAATGAGGTTTTTATTTATGATACAATTATTAGAGGTTTCCTTAGGTTAGAGAAATACTTAGCCAAAATTTCATGATTTTTTGAATTAAAATATTATTATTATTTTAATGGGAAAGTAAGGAAAATCCACTTTTAAGCCTTTATAATTTATTTTTAACTTAGGAAAAATTAGGAAAAATATTTTAATGAGTCCCAAGTGATCAGAGAGAAATTATGTACCTTTTGAAATATTTTGATATTTTTGGGATTTTTTATTTTCTTAATTATTTTAAAATTCAAAATAAAGCTAAAAAATTAAGTATTTTCTAAAATATAATTTTTATTTTTTCCAAGTGCCTCTGATTATAAGGAACTCAGAAAACCACTTTTTCATAATTTTCCCATGTGTATTTAATTTAATATAATTATTTTTGTACAAAAATATAAGTTTCGTTAAAAAATCAACTTTAATACTTGAACTGAATGAAATAATTTTCAAATTTTTTTGATGGATAAACATGATTTTTATAAACAATGTGGGTTTGATTTTGTCAATTTTAGATAAATATATAATTTATAAAAAATTAACACAATATATTTATATTTAATTAATT
>NW_018219270.1:0-1030 GCF_001263595.1 Phalaenopsis equestris | reverse complement strand
ATGGTAACAAATTTAACTATTAGATTTCAATATTTCAGTTCTCTAAATATAATAGTTTAACCTAAGAGAAATTCAAAACAATTCCAGTTAATACTAATGGTGAAGGGCATTCAGTAAATAAGTCTAAGGTTACTGGTCCTCTATTTCATTTAAGAAAAATTGCAATTTGTCATATTAAAGTCACTTAGAGAATTTATATGAAAAAAAACTTCGTAAAACTTTATTAATAATTAACCTAACATTCAAATAAAAAGTTTAGAAAATGTGTCCAAGTCTTTTTTCTTAAGTTTATTCAAGTGAAACCAATTTTTAATTAGGCATTAATTCCTGGATACTTAATGTTTATGAATGGTATAGCAATATATCTAATGGTATTTTTCACTTATATTTCCATATTTTGCAACAAAACCAAAAAATTGATCCTAAAGAAAAATAAAAATTTAACTTTTAATTTATATATATTTATATTGGGATACTACACAAGCATACATATCGTTATCAAGTAATGTAAGACTTTTTGATTAAGACCTGAATATCAAACCCATAGGGAAGATTATACAATATGCACTTGTTAGAAAGTTTTTCTATTTTTAAAAAGATAATTACTTAAACTAAAAACAATATTTGTAAGAATTTCAAATTTAAATATTTTTGTTAATTTTGATATTTTAACGAAACAGTAATAACTTAAAAAGATAACTAAAGTTTTTGTAGAAATAATGTACTTAATAGGAAATATCTTTCTTCCTATCATGAATCAGTAATAATTATAGGAATTCTGTTGTGGAAGTATGCAAATTGTGTTATGCTAAATAGGAGCAATAATATTCTTTACCCTTACTAGAGATGCTATAAAGAACATTGGCTAATTTAAAGTTTGAATAGTTCTGAAAGCGAGGCAGTGAAGATACTAGCTCTCACTCTAGAATTCCCTCAATTCCCTCCACCTGGGGACTAACATTCTTGAATCAGAACCTAAAACAATAAACCAAGTCGGGGGGCTTTAACCTGTCACTTTAAAGTCCTCTAA
>NW_018219269.1:0-598 GCF_001263595.1 Phalaenopsis equestris | reverse complement strand
AGTTGGCGATCCTAATTTTCTATTTTTAATTTTCTATTATCAATGCAAATACGCCACCCAGCAACTTGTCTGATAGGTATTAATTCATTATTCTCTTTTGTTTCAACATTCATCCCTCTTTTCTTAGGAACACAATGAGTTGGACTTACCCAAATACTATCTGAAATAGGATATATAATTTCAGTGTCCAACCATTTCAAAATTTTCTTTTGGAATACTTCTTTCATCATTGGGTTTAATCTCCTTTGTGGATCAACTCTTGATTTATATTGTTCATCTAGTATAATTCTGTGCATATAGATCAAAGGTCTGATTCCCTTAATATCAGCTAAGGTCCAACCAAAAGCTTTCTTCTATCTTTTTAATGTATCCAAAAGTCTTTGCTCTTGCACATCATTTAATTATAAAGATATAATAACATATAGTGTAGATGAGTTTCATAGAAACACATACTTCAAGTGGTTAGGCAATATTTTCAACTCAAGTTCAGCTGGTTTTATAATTGATGGAACTAGATTTTTATCAGCATTTCTTGTAGTATCCAGCATCTCAAAACTTTCCTAAACATAATTTAATTCTTTATTTTCTATTTCGTCCA
>NW_018219268.1:3543-7209 GCF_001263595.1 Phalaenopsis equestris | reverse complement strand
TTGCCCTACGGGCTTACTGGACTGTATCGGTACAGGGACCTTGAGTATCCACACCTTTTTCTTTAACAATGATGTCTCAGGATAGCATGTCCTAGCAAAAACATTGGTATGTTGAAGGGAAGTATGATGTCCATGGTGCAGGCCGACTACAGTACTGGGCAATTTTTTCATCATTTCCTTCAGAACTTTAGGAATGTCTTTGAAGTGGGTGATCGATTGGACTCTCAGACCTAGTCTTGGCTAAACCAGCCGACGGCCTATGGTCCTAGTAGTGGTAGAATATGTGGCGACAATAGCAGTGTCGACTCCGCTTCCCAAGCGGAACTAGACCTGAATACGAGCAAGCAGACTTTTAGTTGACTTCTGAGATCATTTGACAGATTTGACGTCCCTTAAATTTTCTTTCATCATACGAGGGGAAATTGCATGTCCCACTCATTTAAGTAATTCATTAACTAAGCAGTCCTCTTTGGCAGCTAGTCTCTGAAATACTGAACTTACTTGGGTGATAGGAGTGTGTTTATTTTTCTCCATACCCTGTCCATGAAGTGTTGGTAATGCGGCGGTGATTTTTTTGATACTATCATATCCATCGGTATCCATTAAAGGATGGAATCTACTTCTCTGCAAAAGTGGATATGTTTCTAGTAATCTTGATTCATATTGGTGAGGATCTTCCTTAATAGGTATCTCCTCAGGAGCCTGGGCTTTAATGGCCCTCCGAACTCTTCTATTGCGGTTTCTCATTTGAGTTCGGGAAAGTGGTGCAGTTCTTAAACTCGATCCGATTTTGAATACTGATGGTGGGACAGCAAATCCCTCAGTTGGATCTTTAATGATCATTACTTCTTTCCCCTTAGCAGCAGCGAAGACAGCAGGCTTGGTAGGTGCCATAGTGGAAACAGTAGTCTTGACCTTCTTATAAGAAGGAAAGTCGTGAAGACAGTTTAGGTTGAACTCAAAAGAAGGCTCTTGAATTTCTGGAATGGTGACTTTCATTATGATGAACAGGGCCTTCCCGACGATAACCTTGAGGTCTTCAAATCCGGCTCCGAACTTAATGGTAAGAGCGACATTGCAGGCTTCATGGCTTGCTGGCAAGTTGTAAGAAAAAGTTAGTGTTGGGCATGCCACAGAAGCAGCTTTAAAATAGAAAGCTCTAGGGTTAGCTATCTAGACAAAACCTTGTAATCTTAGTGCAAGCACTGAAAATTAACAAAGGTTAATCTATAGACTTGGTAAATATTTGTTTGTGGGTATTTCAAAATTTATAGGAAAAAGGTGATTTAAAAGTAGAAAATTTTAATTTAGATCTGAAGCGTTCAAACTTTAGTGATGTGATTATAAGATAATTTGATTTAATTTTCAAATTAGCAAATCAAACTTGAAAGGGTGATGTAAAGTGTTCAGGACCCAGTACGGGACCCCTTTAGTACCATACAATGCCCAGGTGAGACTAGTCCACCAACACACCTATTAAGGTTCCGACCCCACATGAAGATTAAAAGAGTCCTTAATGGCCTCCTGAACCCCTCTGTTCAAAGGTGATTGAACATACAGTCCTGAAGTCCAAGGAGTTGGTCGTACTTTCCTAAGACATAAATGGGTAAAGTATGTCAAATGAAGAAGATTAATTTGGTTCAAGAGGGACATGGACACATTATCGATGTGTGAAGATAAAATTTCCTTTTTTAAATGGAGAGAAAAGCTAGTCCCCAGTGGAGTCGCCAGAAGCTGTCGGCACTATTTTGGTTGATGAGTTGCTTATAAGAAACTATTGGTCACCGGAATCAAAATCCTGTCACCCACTTCGAAAGGACATTTTAATTTATACATAGATTTAAGTTTAGAAAAATATGAAGAAAAACTGACCCCATATTTTTTATAATTTAAATGAAAGAGCGTTGTACCTCAAACCTTGTATCTATCCCGAAGGATAAACACAAGACTTCAGGATGAGGGTGTCTCAATCAAATAAACTAAGAAATATATGACGTCTGTTTGGTCTGTGAAAACATTTTATTTGACAATAATTTCCCTTATTTAATATGAAGAATTAAATAGGGTTTATATTAAGCTGGGTTCAGACAAGCTTCCTATAAGGGCAAGCCCCTATAGTTAAATACATCTTAGATAACCGAAGTCACCTATGAAAACTCTCGATAAAAAATTAGGAAGTATTATCTTCAAAGAGGTCAAAGTATAGGACTTTTCAACGAGATCGGATAGAGAGGTGTGAAAAGGGATCAATTTACAATTCAAATTTGGAACATTTGTTGTAGAATCTAAAGGAGGAAGAACTAGGGGATGTCATGGATCTGAAAGAGAGCCTCGTTGACTTCCCAGTCTATCCTATTGTTTGGCTTTAGTTTTTAGGAGAAATTTATTTGAGTGGTTTATCCTACCACTTTTATTTATTAGAGCTTACATTATTATGGAATGATCACATGAATAGCCTGGAAGATGTGAGAATTTAAGTCGTGACGAATGACAACCTCAAAATCCTAAAACCAGTTAAGGCTTATATTGTACAGCAGAGCGACCAAAGGAAAATATGTTGAGATTTTCATACATATTTTACACTGACATCTTTTACACTGTTTTTGATGATATTACACATTAAAGAAAGGTATTTTTCATGTTTTGTTGCAAGTATGTTGAATTATGGTCATTGGAGCAAAAGGATGCAAAAAGGAGCGAATTTGGAGCAAAAAGGACCAAAACATGAAAATTTGATCTTGGACGCCGACGGCGTGTTTTTCCCGAGAGTGCAGAATTAAATATTCTAGAAGGCCGTCGACGGTGCCATAAAGGCCACCGACGGCGAGCACGTCGGTTCTCTCAACAAATGCATTGATTGTGGATGATTTTTGAAGGGACGCTTGGGCAACTCTTGAGAACTCTCCTACAATTTTAAAAGAAATAATTTGATGCCAAAAAATGGGGTGCCTGGGCTGGTCTGCTGAGTCTTTGTGATTTGTAGTGCCCATTAGAGTGTAGAGAGTGGTTACTATTGTGAGGAATTCTTCGAGAGATTGTAAGAGTGGAAGGAAAGTGAGAGATTTCTTCCTCCTTACCGCTTCGAAGGAGAATTTTGTGTGTTGTAAAGAAAGGAAGAGATTCAGAGGAACTGCGAGGAGTTTGCTTGGGGAGGAATTAGAGATAAGTTGTATTTACTTATTAAAAATTGTATGACTTTGCTTTTATATAGAAATTCCAAGATTTGTCATATCTTCTCCATGAAATCTGAGTAATTTTCTCTATCTTTCTCCTTGTCTTGAGATTTTGTGAAATGGTGATTTGAATTGGTTGTGTCATGAGAATGTTAAAGAAGTTATGATGATCTTTTAGCTTCAAAATTAATTTACTTTCAATCTGGCCAATTAATTTGTTAAAATATGTTGAGTTTTACAACTAAAGTAAATAATACATCCAAGATTTAGGGAGGTCAAAGTCCTTGAAAGTTGGGTGCAAAAAAATAGGGAAATAAAAATTATCGGACGTAGAATTGGAGATTTTAGAATGACAGACTAAAATCCTCAATTTAGTCCTATCCTTTGGGTGCTAAAGTGTAGATGTTAGCCCTCAGGCAAGGGGAATGTGGGAGCTCCGAAGTGAGAGCCGGTATCCTCCCAGCCTAGCCTCTGATTCAGTAACCAAGCGTAG
>NW_018219268.1:0-3494 GCF_001263595.1 Phalaenopsis equestris | reverse complement strand
AGAAGGATGTTTTCTTATATATTGAACTTCACATTAGAAACTTATTAGTAGAATTAGTTAATTAAGATTTTATTAAAATTATATTTTTATTTCAATTGCCTATTTGTGACAAATATGAAATTTGAACTATATTGTTGTGATTAAGTATTGAGTTTTTAAATCTTAGTTCGTAGCCTCTAATATTACTCCCTGTGGGATCGATATCTAGAACTCCATTAAATCCCTATATTACTTGAGCAACACGTATACTTACTTTGATAAGTGTGACTTTGCAATTATTTAATATTTTATACACATCTTTATCAAATATATAACCACTATTAATTTTTTGGCACCATTGTCAGGGAATTAAATATTCTAGCAGCAGTATCAAATTCTTATATTTTTAAGCATATATAAAGTCGCTGTCAAGTTTTTGGCGCCGTTTCCGGGGAGTAAAAATTAGATTTTAAAAAAAAATCTCATAATTAAAGTAACAGACAAATTAGGAATATGAGAAAACTTTTACTTGAATTACAACTTATTTTCATATTTAGTTAACTGTTTTTCTGTGTACTAATTTCAATTGTATGCATAAATTTGGTTCTGAAAATCTTATACCTTACGATTCGGAATTAGAACGCACTGTTAGGAGAATTAGAAAACTAAGAAAAGAACCTAGAAATCCTGACACAATGGAAAATAATGTGAACAATCAAGGAATAGAAAATGAACATCAACATAGACCTCTACGAGATTATACAAATCCTACAGCAAATTAAATTCACTTATCTATCCAAAATCCTGATGTAGCTGCTAATTCATTTGAGCTCAAACCAGCTATTATCCAAATGATGCAAAACAATCAATTCGGAGGAACACCAAATGAAGATCCTAATTTACACCTCACTAGTTTTTTAGAACTTTGTGCTACCTTTAAATATGACAGAGTTTCGAACGATGTTGTTAGACTTAGACTTTTTCCTTTTTCACTTAGGGATAAGGCTAAGTTGTGGTTAAATTTGTTAGCACCTGAATCTATTAGAACTTGGGGAAAACTTTCACAGAAATTTCTATCGAAATATTTCCCTCCATCCAAAACTGCTAAACTTACAAATGACATAACATCATTTTGTCAAATTTATGAAGAGTCGATATATGAAGATTGAAGTCGATATATGAAGCTTGGGAGAGATTTAAAGATCTAATTAGGAAGTGCCCACATCATTTGTTACCAAATTGGTTGATAATTCAAGCTTTTTACAATGCATTAGTGGGATCTCTTACATCGATTATAGATGTTGCGGCTGGTGGTTCTTTAATGTCAAAACCTTTTAATGAGGCTTATTCGTTAATAGAAGAGATGGCTACCAACAATTTTCAATGGCCCTCTGAAAGGGTAAATCCTAAAAGAGTAGCTATTATCCACAATTTTGATTCAATATCTATGTTAGTTTTGCAGATTTCTGCAATATTAAAGAAATTAGATTATTATGAAATGAATTATTCTCCAATACCTACTATGATGGAAGAGAATTCATCTGGACAATTTGTGGATCTTCAACCTTCTTATGAGACTTTAAATGCTATTAACAATAGACCCAACAATCCTTATTCAAACTATTATAACCCAGGTTGGAAAAATCATCCTAACTTTAATTGGAATAACAATTCTACTACAAATTATAGAGTTCAAGTGAGGTTCTAGCCTATTCACAATGATTTTGCTGATGGTTTTGCTAATGAAAGTGGTCAAGCAGATAGGTCTGAAGTGATTCCAATTCTGCTGTTTTTCAGATTTAGGGATCAATTCAGTGGTGGAGGAGCAAAAGTACTTTGGAAGATTGTTTCCTTGGAAGAAGCTTATAACAACAAACATAAGAAATAATAATTTCCCAGGACTTCTTGTAGAATTTAGCAGTAAAGCCATCAGGGCCAGCAGATTTATTGCTATCTATGGAGCTGATTGCATTCCATATTTCCTTTTCATTGGGGATATCAGTAAGCTTGAGACCAGCAGTGTAGTTCAGTTCTGCCATGAAGTATGCCTTCTCAATGGAGGGTCTGAAGTTATGTTTCTGATTGAGTAAATCTTTGTAATAACATATAGCATCACTTGCTATATCATCTTATCTTCCTGATTGAGTAAATTTTTGTTATAACATATAGCATCATTTGCTATATCATTGTTTTTATGTAACCACAGGCCATTGGCATTTTTGATAGTATGGATGGTGTTGCACTTTCTTTTATATTTAATATAGGCATGAAAGAATCTAGTGTTTCTATCCCCATCAGTGAAAATATTCATAGCTGCCTTTTGTTTGAGGAATTTTTCCTGGTAATCAATGGCACTGAGAAGGTTGTTCTGAGCAATCATCAGTTTCTTCTCCTCCTCAATACCAAGTTGTCCCCCTTTCTCCAAAGCTTTGACTTCATCTTCAGCCTCTTGGACTTTGGCATGAACATTTTCAAAAGTGTTCAGCTCCAACCTCTGAGGGCTTTAGCAATCTTGATTTGTAGTAAGCTTAGCTTGACTAAAGGGTCAGGATGAGAAAACCCTTTCCATAAGTCAGCAATGTACTTACTATAGGAAGGGTGTGCAGCCCACATGTTGAGATATCTAAAAGGGGGGGAGGAGTTATAATTATCAGTTGAAGTAATGCTTATAAGTATATGTCTATGATCTGAGCCAGCAAGACTAAGATGAGTAACAAAAGTGAGGAGGAAGTGATTAAACCATGCATCATTAATCAACATTCAATCAAGCCTCTCCTAAGTAGCTCCCCTTTTCCAAGTGAAATTAGGCCCCTTGAAACCCAGATCAAAGAGACCAGCCCTGTGGATATTATCCCTAAAGGTATTAATCTTGGCAAGATTTGTGGTTGTTCCTCCAGATTTTTCAGTGGTAGAAGTGATACAATTGAAATCACCCCCCACCAACCATGGGGAGTCCACCTGTTGGCTGATGTGAATCAACCTATTCCACAGCTCTTTTCTAGCATCCTTTGTACATCCAGCATAGATGAAGGTAGCTTCACCCTTATGTCCATTCATATTGAATGAGAGGTGGACAAATTGTGGATGATCAATTAGAATATCAAAATTTGTTTCTTTTCTCTTCTGCAAAAAATCCAAATTTTATTATTAATATTCCCAAAATAGGTGAAGTCAGCAAACTTTTTAATCAGATTTTGAGGGTTCTTGTGAACCATGGGTTCAAGAATAACAATACACCACAATTTCTATTTAAAGTTCAAGTATAAAACTCTTTTAAATGACAGAGGGTTAGCCATACCCCTTATATTCTATCAAAGTAGATTAATCATGGAGTGGAGGATGTGGGGAAGGCTGGGATCTAGATCTGGTTCTTCCTCTAAGAAGTGGAGACCCATTCCTAGCTCTTTCAGCCTTCAGAGATTGTACTTCTGCTTGTAATTTTTTTACTTGTATCCCTGGTTTTCACCTTTTCCTTGCTGCTTTAATTTTCCAATCTTCCTCAATGGTTTGTTTCA
>NW_018219267.1:16859-33750 GCF_001263595.1 Phalaenopsis equestris | reverse complement strand
CGATGCAATCCGATTTGATTTGCAAAATAATAAATTAAAGTCGAAAAGGAGATGTAAAGTGTTTAGGATCCAGTGCGAGACCAACTTAACAACAGACAATGCCAAGGTGGAACTAGTCCACCAACACACTTATTGGGGGTCCGACCACACACGAAGATTAAAAATGTCCCTAATGGCTTCCTAAAACCTCTTTGTTCAAAGGTGGCCGAACAGACAATTCTGAAGTCCAAAAAGTTGGTCGTACTTTACCGAGATAGAAATGGGTAAAGTATGTCAACGGAAGAAGGTTAATCTGGCTCATGAGGGACAATGATACATTACCGATATATGAAGATAATAGTTTTTTATTTAAATGGAGAGAAAAGATTATCCCCAGCGGAGTTGCCAGAAGTCTATTTTGGTGTCAACACTATTTTTGGTTGAAGAGTTGCCCGTTAGAAGCTATCGACTCATTATCGGCACTATTTTTTGTTGAAGAGTTGCCCGTTAAAAGCTGTCAGCCGTCAGAATCAAAATCTCGTCGCCCGCTTCAGAAGGACGTTTAATTTACATATGTATATAGTTTAAAAAATATGAAATCAAACTGACCCCATATTTTTCATAGTCTAAATGAAAGAGCGCTATACCTCAAAACTTGTATCTATTCCGAAGGATAAACACAAGACTTTAGGATGAGACTCAATCAAATAAACTAAGAAATGTATGACATCTGTTTGGTCTGCGAAACCATTTTTATTTGCAGACAAAGTCCCCTATTTTATATGAAGAATTAAGTAGGGTTTATATTAAGTCGGGTGCGGAAAAGCTTTCTATAAGGACAAACCCCTATAATTAATTACATCTTAGATAACCAAAGTCACCCAAGAAAACTCTCGATAAAAATAAGAAAATATTACCTTCAAGGAGTTCAAAAGGATAAGACTTTTCAACAAAATTGAACAAAGAGGTGTGAAATGGAAATGACTCAAATTTGGTACATTTTATTGTAGAATCTAAAGGAGGAAGAACTAGGGGATGTCATAGATCTGGAGGAGAACCTCAGTGACTTCCCAAACTATCCTATGGTTTGGTTTCAGTTTTGAGGAGAAATTATTTAAATGTTTCATCCTGCCGATTTTATTATTTAGGGCTTACGTTCGTGTGAAATGATCACTCAAATAGCCTGGACGATGTGAGGATTTAGGTCATGACGAACAACAACTTGGAATCCTAAGACGAGTTAGGGCTTATATTGCACAACAGAACTATATAAAGGCCTAAAGATAAGTTGAGGATTTATGTTGCATAAGCAAACAACCTCAAAATTTTATGACTTGTTGTTTAATTCTAATGAAAGAATGGTTTAGCTGATGTTGACAGGTTTTACTATTGAAGATGGTCGTGTTGCCCATCATGCTAGCTCCAAGCTCCTTGTCGTGACGAGTTTAAGTTTTCTAGTGTATTAGGTTATGGTGTCAAATCAAATGTCTCTTGGTTAAAGTTCTTTAAATATTATGGGACAAGTTAAAGTTGATTAGAGCGAAACCGATTAGGATCTTACGGTTCCCTCATTTCGGTACCACTATTTTCTTTTGAATTCACTAAATGAAATTATTAAACTCAACTTAATGAGTTCCATACTTTCATTTAGATAGTGGGAAGACTCGTTAGCAACCATAGGTTACCTCCTCCGAGGGATTCCCGATCATCCAATAGGGACGTCTTAATTTAGTTGCAATTTTTGTTTGGTGATGTTTGTGATTAAATTTTGAGTTGTTTTATATTTCGAATGTTGTGGAGGTGATTTTTATCGTAGTTGATTTTAGTTTTGGTTTTGGTTTTGGGGCTATCCTAACAGTTTCGGTTCTCATGCAGGGTGGCATCATCATTTAACATGCAAGTTTTGTAAGCATAAGAATACAGTGTGGAAAGTATCACTTCATAATTTATCAAATTTAATTCAAATGACTTTAAAATTTTCATCCTAAATTAATTATGGGTCAATTAATGTATCAGAGGAGAAAATGTGATTTTTCAAATTTTAATTTAATTTATATAATTATTGACATGCATAAATAGGGTTTTTCAAAGAAAATTCCATATCTTGACTAAGGAAAAACCTAATCCTTTAAAATTTTTATTGGAGGTAGAAATAGACCACAGAATCATTGGGACCAAATTTCATGATTTTTTGAATTATTTTTGAATTATTAGAATTATTTTAATTTATGAAGTGCTAATTAATTATAAAATATTTTAAATGTGAAAAATTAAGTTTTAAATTTTTATTAAATCTCTCTAAGGTCAAAGAACCTAGAGAAATAAATTTAACATTTTTCTAAATTTTATTTGAATTATTAAAATTATTTAAGTGAAAGTTTAAGGAAAAAATCATTTTTAGCCTTTAAAAATTATTTTTAGCTTTAAAATTCAATATCTTCACTTATAAAAAATTAGAAAAAATATTCCAATTGCTCATAAGTGCTTAGGAAATAATTTAGAATATTTCCATACATTTTATCAATTTTGAGATTTTTTTTTAAATTTTTAATTATTTAAATATTAAAATAGGCTTAAAAAATGAAGTTTTTATTTTAATTACAATTTTATTTTTAGAAAATTATCCTAATCAAAGAGGGCTCCCAAAAAATTTTTTTATAATTTTTTGAGTTATATTTTAATTATTAAAAATCATTTTAGTGTCAAAAATGTCATTTAACTTAGAAAATCAAGTTAAGTTGTCAAATGAACTCCAAATGTTTTGAAAATTTTATGGGGAGTTCTCTAAACTTTAAATCATAGTGGATTATCAAAATCAAGTCATTTAAATGATTATTTTTCCTAAATTAATTTGCTTTGTGTTTTAGGGTTTTGTCAGAGTTAAATGTGTTATTAATGACTTAGCCCATGAAAAATTTTTCAAAGAGTTCTCTGGTCACAATAAACCTTTTAAAATTTCTTTATATTTTTCTAAGTAACATGCTAATTATTATGATTAATTTATGCAAATAATAGCATAAACTTGAAAAATATGGATCTCTGTCTAGAGGTCTTCTCTGACCTTGGAAAAATCAAAGAATATCCCCTATGACAAAGGCAACAACTTGCAAAATATCAAGAAATGGTGAAATTTCTACATGCATGGAAAGCTAAAAGACTCAAAACCATATTTAATTAATTAAAAATAAAATATGCATCAAATAAACTTCAAACTATTTCCACATTATTCTCCTCTATTCACTGAGTACTAAGGTATTTTTATTTTATTTTTGTGATTTTTTTGACACCAAGATATGGATTTTTGAAGGTAGGGGACATTTTCTGAATTATTTAAATCCTTAATTTTCTATTTATCCAGCACAACGCCACATCATCCTCGACGTCTTCTGGTTCGGCGCCGCCATCTGAGTCAACCTGCGCTTTATGAGCCATGCTCCCATCCGACAAAAGCAGAGCCCTCCATTTGATACACGCGCGATCCAATGGTTGTGGGTCATTGTCCCTAAATCCCTAGCCAATCCCTAGCTCGAGAACCGTCCAACTTCAATCCTTAAGATCTCACTTAGGATCTCACTTAGTTCTCAACCAAATGACCTTGAGTTTGATCCTATGGACTCGTCTAAGTGTGTAAAACACATCCATACAGTAATCATGCCATTAAATCAACTCTAATCAAATGGAGAGTGAAAATAGGCTCGGGAAGAGGGGGTGTTCAATACTTTTGCTCTGAAAAGGGAAGCTTCAATCAGGGGTGCTTGGCACATTCATGGAGGTCCAAGGAGGCTAAGGATTGAGCCTTTTGTGTGGTGAAAGGTCTAGACTCAAATTCGATCAAGGTTGAATTTGAGTGTTGATCAAAGTCTACTGTAGGGGCTCTCTGTGAGGGGGCTTTGATGGGGCTTCTTTTCCTCTCACTGTGGTGAAGGTGTGGGTGAGTTTAATTTTATTTTTGTGCACTATGGAGGTGTGGAGAGTTCTGTCCTGTCTCAGCCAAGGATTTGAGCTAAAAAATTGAACTCTGGCAAGGGGAATTAGGGCAAGCAAGTGGTTGGGTTGCACTGAGGAGGTCTCAAAGAGGCTATGGGAGAAATTTAGGGGAGTCTCCTTGAGAAAATTTCAGCACCTCTCTCTTGGCCGTGAAGGGGCCATTTTATAGCCATGGCCGGAGAGGGTAGGTCAGAGCCTGGTCATGGGAGCAAAGGCTTGATTAGGTGGTGGTCTAAGAGGCTATAAAATTTAATTAAGGTAAACTGGCACCTACGACTAAGAATGGGTTTGATTTAAGGGTGGTGGCTCTCGATTTTGAGGTTTTTCGGTGGATAGGCTGGCCAGCAGAGCCAGAGGAGGTGGTCAGGAGGTCAGGTGAGTCTGAGGGGGGCTTAATTATGGTTTAGCCCCAAGGGTTATTCATGATGGAAGAGATATTTGGTTTAAGACCCAAAAATGGGTATGAATCCCTTAATTTAGGAACTCATTAGTCCATATCTTACTTTGGTGGGTTTTGTATGGTTTAGCCTAGTCCAAAGAAATGGCTTAGTGGCTGTGGTGGTCTTTGGTTGGCCAATTTGGCTTGATTAGGTCAATTTTTGGTGAAGGGGTCCATGTGGGTGAAAATGGCTAAAAATTAGATTTGGGTTAGGCTAGCCATGATTTTGAGCTTAATTAATTGATTAAAATTTTGTATATGATTGTAATGAAGATTTTTGGTGAAGGATTGAAATGATTTTGGGGGTTTAACTCGAAGGATTTTGGAATTTTGGACAATTAGGGTATGTTGGGCTAGACTTGGGGCTAGATTGGGCTAAGCTTAGGATAAGTCCAAATTGATTTTTAAAAATGGTCAATAGGAATTTCATGAAGAGTTTTCAGCATAAATTGGGTGCCAATTTTGGGGCTAAGGCATTCAATATGGTGAAATTTGGAGACATAGCCAATTTGGGCCAAATTTGGTGATTCATGGACTTGGGTCAAAATTAAATGAAATTGAGGCTTCACCAAAGCCAATTGAAGGTCAAGTTTGATGTGTAGGAATATTATGAAGATTTTTAAACAAAAATTGTGGCAAATTGAGTAGGCTATGAGGTTCAATTTGGTGAGATTAAGTTATGTAGCCAAAATTGGGGGTTTGACTTAGATCAAAATTGGGCTCAAAGCATGGGCCAATTAAGCTTGGATTTAGTTTAAATTGGTCATATGAAAGGTGAATTTAAGTTTAGGATTGATTTTTGAGAAAATTGGGCTCAAATTGATGGACATTTGAGGTGAATTTGGGGAGATTGGGTTTTTAAAGGTAATTTGGGGGTTTTGGTAAAAATGGTCCAATTGGACAAATTAGGTTCAATTGAAGGGTCCAAATGGGTTTTGGAGACATTTGGTGTGATTTTGGATGTTTTAGGAAAGTTTGGGGTGTCAAGGGTATTTTTGTAATTTTGGCAATTTTGTGGGTATTTTGGTAAATTTGACATTTATGGGTAGTTTTGGATATTATGGTATTTTCAAAATGTTTGAGATGATTTTTGAACAATTTTGGTTATTTTGGATGAATTTGAGGATTTTGACCAAATTTGGGGTTCCAAGGACATTTAGGTAATTTGAGGGATTTGGGGGCAAAAGGTCAAGTTGAATATTTTGGCAGAATTGGGGTACCCACCACCATGTATGTGTTATGAACCAATGGAATCCCCATTTGGGTCCTCTATGTACTGGTCTTAGCTAAACCCCAGCCTAGGGCCAGTGGGTTTAGGGGACCATCTACATGAGTCTCCCAAAAGATCAATGGATCAAAGTCAAGAATTTTTGGGTTTAGAGTTATGAGTGATTTTGGGTGAGAGTGAGTGTAAGTGAGTGAACAAGCTCCAGAATAACACTCGAAGTCAACCCTAAGGTCAACCAGTCCTATTGAAAATCATCTTGAGTTCCCCAATATTGGCCCCACCTACTAAGTGCTAGAGGTTATGACCAATATGTGGAACTTCAAGTTGAGCAAAGAAGAGTTTATAATTTCTAGTAGTGAGGGTTCCTTTTCTAGTTTTCTAAGAATAGTCAACAGAAAAGTCCTATGGCTAGACCTTAGGCAACTAAAGAGGGAAAACTAAATCTCAACTAAAAGTGAGGTCAACAAATGTCCATTAGCATAAAAAAATATTTTATTGTCATGTTCATATTTAAATCTATAAAAGTTAGACATAACTTTATTTTAAGAGAAAAACATATCCTTCTTCATAATTACCAAGCTCAGTTTTTATTGTAGTGCTAAATAGTTGATGAAATAATCTCCCCAAATAGTTTGGTGGAAATGTGCAAATTGGCAAGTATTGTCCATATGCAGAATAAGAAGATTGTAAAAAAAGATTTGAATTGTGAAGTGCATTGATTATGCTTGGAACTTATAATAGAGTAAGGAGAGATGGTGTCTCTCAAGTTTTGATCTTTTATGGCCCTCTCCGAATGCCCACATTTGGTAGAGTGCATACTTCAAAACCTTCTCATTAAAGTGTTTGATATATTTTAATGAAATTTTACAGTTAACCTATTTATATTGCTCATTGTTCTAACAAATAATTGTGTAAAAATTAAAAAATTAATTACCATTGCGTACAAATTTTTATCTTGAATATTAAGTTCATATGATATGCAATATAAGTTGATGGTTATCTTTTCTAAAATGATGTGCAAGACTAAGAGAAGGTTAAGTGATCTTAAGCTAAGAGTACCCACATGTTGATTTTTATTCAATGTAAAGGAACTATTTAGAACACCTTTTGGTATGAATGATAAAATAGTAAACTAGTAGTACTTCAGATTGTATTTTTTTTCACATGGTAGAACACTAAAGCAATCAAAATACTACAAAAAATTGCCAATTTTATCTATTATCTTAAAACCATTAATTAAATCTACATCTGAGTGAAATTCTACTCAAAGAGTTATTTTAAATCATACATAATCTTCATTGACAACTCAAAAGACTTAATTTTACATTCATAAATTTAAAGACTAACATTATCACACATGTAACAGCTTAGCACACAATATTATTTAAATACAAAAGTATAAATTTCACATAAAATAAAGTACTCTCAATACTTCTTATGAATCAATATTGGTTCATCAAGCACTTTGGTGATGCTTTTCTTCATGAACTCTGACGAGTTAGTGTAAATATCAGTCTTGTCTTTATAAACAAAATAAGCAAAACATGCCAAGTTTATGGTTGGCCTAATTAATGATAGTGGAATGTTACTTGATACAAATTCTCTATTAATAATCTTCCAATTTTCTTCCACCATTTCCCTGAGCTTCTTGCATGCCTCCATCTCAGAGCAACCATTTTCCTTGGGATAACATTGAATAGATGAAGCAACATGATTCATTTTTTGTTCATTCTGAAAGACAGATTATCAACATGGGTATTAACGAGTGCATCATATAATCAAAATAAATATTTATTACATTTGAAATATAGGACTATAGTGAAGATTACATGATGTTTAACTCTGAAAATAATGCTTGGGCGGAACTAATCCACCAACACACCTATTGGGGCACATGTAGATTAAAAGTCTTTAATGAACTCCTGAACCTCTCTATTCAAAGATGGATGAACAGACGGTACTGAAGTCTAAAAGAGTTGATCGTGCTTCCCCAAGAAAGAAATGGGTGAAGCATGCCAACGAAAGAAGGGTAATTTGGTTCATGTGGGACATGAACACATTACCGTTGTATTAATATAATATTTCCTGATTTAAATGAAGAGAGAAGCTATTCCACAGTGGAGTAACCAGAAGCTGTCGGCACAATTTTAGTTGAGGAGTTGTTCGTTAGAAGCTGTCGGCTGCTGGAATCGAAATCACATTTTAATTTACATATGTATATTTAAGTTTAGAAAAACCCCATATCTTTCGTAGTTCAAATGAAAGAGCACTATACCTCAAGATATGTATCTATACCTCAAATGAAAAAGCACTATTCCGAAAGATAAACACAAGACTTGAGGATGAGGTTCGATCAAATAAACTGAGAAATATATGACATCCGTTTCGTCTGTGAAATCATTTTATTTGCCGACAAGTTCCACTATTTAATATGAAAAATTAAGTAAGGTTTATATTAAGCTGGGTTTGGAAAAGCTTCCTATAAGAGCAAGCTCTATAGTTAATTACATCTTAGATAACCGAAGTTACTTAAGAAAACTATCGATAAAAATCAGGGGATATTATCTTCAAAGAGTTCAAAGGATTAAAACTTTTCAATAAAATCGAACAAAGAGGTGTGAAAGGGGAATGGTTCAAATTTGAAACATTTATTGTAGAATCCAAAAGAGGAAGAACTAGGAGATGTCACAGACCCAGAGGAGAACCTTAATGACTTCCCAAGCTAACCTATGGTTTGGCTTCAATTTTGAGGAGAAATTATTTAAATGTTTTATCCTACCAATTTTATTAATTAGGGCTTACATTTGTGTGAAATGATCACACAAATAGCCTGGAATATGTGAGGGTTTAGATCGTAACAAATGATACCTCAAAATCCTAAAGATGAGTTGAGGATTTATGTTGCATAAGCAAACAACCTTGAAATCTTATGGCTTTTTGTTTAATTCTAAGGAATGAATGGTTTAGCTGATATAGACATTTTTTGCTATTGAAGATGGTCGTGCTGCCCACAATGCTAGCTCTAAGCTCCTTAAGTTTTCTAATGTGTCAAGTTATGATGTCAAATCAAAGGTCCCTATGGTTATGGTTCAGAACTAGGAGATGTCACAGACCCAGAGGAGAACCTTAATGACTTCCTAAATGGTTTGGCTTCAATTTTGAGGAGAAATTATTTAAATGTTTTATCCTACCAATTTTATTAATTAGGGCTTACATTTGTGTGAAATGATCACACAAATAGCCTGGAATATGTGAGGGTTTAGATCGTAACAAATGATACCTCAAAATCCTAAAGATGAGTTGAGGATTTATGTTGCATAAGCAAACAACCTTGAAATCTTATGGCTTTTTGTTTAATTCTAAGGAATGAATGGTTTAGCTGATATAGATTTTGCTGTTGAAGACGGTCGTGATGCCCACAATGTTGGCTCCAAGCTCCTCGTCATGACGAGTTTAAGTTTTCTAATATGTCAAGTCTTGATGTCAAATCAAATGTTTCTTATGGTTATGATTATATAAATATCATGGGGGAGGTTAAAATTGATTAGAGCGACACCGGTTAGGATCCCACAGTTACCTCGTTCCGACATCACTATTTTCTTGGGATTCACTTAGTCCAAATGAATTTACTAAACTCAACTTAATGAGTTCCATACTTTTATTTAGACCGTGAGAAGTTTATCTTGGTCTATTTTAGTTTTGATTTTGGTTTTACGACTATCCTAGTAGTTTTGGTTTCATGCAGGGTGACAACGTTTTCTACTAGAGTCTTATTAGGCTTTCGCTTCTCTATTACGAGATCTATAATAGAAACATGATGTTGTGCTCCAGAAAATCTCTTCACAAACAACTATTCTAACTCGACAAATGTCTTGATCAATCCGTTGGGTAGTTCAACATACCAATCAAAAGTGATTCTTGACAAGCTTCTGACAAAATGTCGCAAGAGTAAAGCTTTGTTACCTCTGGTGTTACCACAACTAGCTCAAAAATGTGCTATATGCTACCTGGGATTTTCAGTCTAGTCAAATATCTTAAAGTTTGGTGACATAAAACCTTTAGGGTAGAGTATGGCATCAAACTCCTCCGGGTAGGGTCTACCCTTTAAAATCAATGCACCATCCTTAGATTGGGCTAGGGCCTCCCAAACTTGTTCAACCAATTGTTTAAATTCTTTTTCTGGTATAACGCTCGATGGAGAATTCTTCTTCTGTGGATAATCTCTATTTGCTGAGGCAACCTCCCTCCTTTCGTTGGTGATATGTATAATCTCAGGCTTATTAACTTCTGGAGAAGCTAACTATTATGGTTGGGACTGTCCTTGAACTGTAGCCATGGGGGCCATGGCAGTGGCAATCTTTTCCATTCTTTTCATCATTTGGCTGATTTGCCCATCCATTAGCAAAGCAGCCCTACGTAGCTCAACTACAACATTCAATTCAACGAGAGGTTGGGCGTCGCGTGCAGCTGCAGTCGTTCTGGTTTGGATGGCATGAACATCCATCAAAATCTTCATCGAGATAACCATTAAAGTCAAAATCTTCTTCATCATCATCAACATAAACTCCATGTTCTCGGACTAACTCTGAGATTTTGAAACTGAGCTTTTCAACTTTCTCTTCAATTATTGACTCCTGTATCGTCTTGAAACCTGGAGGACTCTGCTGAGCATCCTTCACTTGCTCATCCATCTCACTAGCAACTGTTGTGATAATGTCGATACTCCGGAGCCTAGCTTCATTCCATGATTTCGTCATACAGGCTCATTGAACCGTATCGGTACGACAACATTAGGTACCTACACCTTTTTCTTTGATGGTGATGTCTTGAGACAGAGTGTCTTAACATCGGCATGTCAGAGAGAGCTATGCTCCCCATGGTGCAGACTACTTACAGTACTGGGCAACCTCTTCATCTTTTCCTTTGGAACTTTACGAACATCCTCATGACTAGTAATTGGTAGAACTCTTGGACCCACCTGCGATTTAACCGATTGACGGTCTGTGGGCTTTGGAGTAGCATCGGTAGAATCAGTGGGGATGATGGTATTATCAATTCTGCTTACCATGCGGAACCTAAGGGGAATACGAGCAGGCAAAGTTTTAGTTTGTTTTTGAGATCATATGACAGATCTGACATCCCTTAAACTGATGTGTGATTTTTCAAAATTTAATTTATCTATATAATTATTTTTAATGAAAAAATAGGGTTTTTTAAAGAAAATTCCTAACTTGACCAACATAAATCCTAATCCCTTGAAATTTTTATTGGACGTAGGCTTAGAGCAAAAAAGCCTTTGGACCAAATTTCATGAAATTTTGAATTTTATTTTAACTTTAAAAATTATTTTAAGTTCTCGGGTGTTTATTAATTATAAAATATTTTAAATGTGAAAAATTAGGTTTAATATTTTTATTAAATCTCTATGAGTCCAGGAAACCCAAAGAAACAAATTCCATATTTTTATGTCTTATATTTTAATTATTATAGTTATTTTAGTGAAAAATTAAGGAAAATCTATTTTTAAGCTTTTAAAATTAATATCTTGATTTAGAAAGTTAGAAATTTTTTTTAATTGGTCCCAGGTGATCAGGAAGCCAAATGTGATATTTTAGTATGGTTTTACAATTTTGCAATTTTTATGATTATTAATTATTTTTTAATTATTTAAATGCTAAAAAAGGAAGTATTTATTTTAATTTAAATTTTATTTTTCATAGGTTCCTCTGGCCATAAGGAGCTCCAAAAATCAACTTTGGTAATTTTTTGAATTGTATTTTAATTATTATAATTATTTTAATGTTGAAATTGTCATTCCACTTAATCAATCCATTTGAGTGACCAAATTAACTCCAATTAACATGAAATTTTTATGGGAGCTCCTCTAACATTAAATTACAGTGTGGAATAATTTTTAAGTCCTTTACATTTATAATTACTCCAAATTAATTTTCTTTCATTTTATAGAGTTGGTGACAATTAGGATTATTTTTAATGAGTTAAACTAAGTTTATATTTTTCCTAGGGTCCTTTGACCACAATGAACCTACAAAAATAAATTTTGTACTTTTTGATGAATATTCTAATCATTATAACTTTTATATCAAAATAGGGACCACTAACATGAAAATTAGATATCTACTCTATGCCTAGAGATCTCCCCTAACCTTGAAAAAATCAGAAAGAGCATCCTAATAACATGTAGAATCAAATCGCCAAAGATAAAGTCCTGGTGAAAGGTCTATCCAAATGGAGAGTCAAGATAAGGAAAACACCATTTAATTGATTAAAAATAATACATGCATCAAATAAACTTGAAAATATTTCCACATTGTTTTCCTTTCTTCACTGAGCAATAATATATTTTTATTTTATTTTTATGATTTTTCTACATAAAGTTATGAATTTTTGAAGTTTTGGGAATTAAATAAATAATAAAAATCACCTAATTCTCTACTTAAACCAGTCAGCGCTGACTGGATCCTTGTACGCGTTGAAGATACACTTGTCGCTGCGGGATTAGGTGTCGCCATCCGCGCCAACTCCGCCTTTTCAAACCGCGGCTCATCCGGCTTGATCAGAGCCATTTGATGGATACATGCTCCATTCGACAGCACGTGGTCATCGTCATAAATGACCCATGTCCCAAAACCATTCACTTTCTAGGGTTAATATCTTGCTCGATACTCAACCAAATCAAGTGCGATTTGTTCCTTTAAACTCGTCTTGACTAGTAGAACATATCCATACGGTTAATCGACCATTAAATCAACTCTATGCTCATGGAGAGTAAAATGAAGCTCGGTTTAGGGTTAACTTTCAATACCTTGGTCCAAGAGGGGAAGCCTCGATTGGATGCTTGTGGAAGCTTTGTGGGTATCCCAAAAGCCTAGCAGTGGACCCTCAAGCAGTGGTGAATCGCCCATATATGAATTTGACCAAGGCCGAATTAGTGGTTTGATCAAAGTCCACCTTAGTGTTCTCTAGTGATTGGGCTTTTGTGGGTGATCTTCTTCTCTTGATGTGGGGATGGTGTGGGAGCAATTAATTTGAATTTTGTGGAGGATTGGAAGGTGTCCTTTTTCAGCCTCCAATTAGAGTTGAAAAATTGAGCTCGAGCAGTTGCTTTGAGTGGCTAAGGGTGGTTGGGTTGAACTCAAGAGGTCTTAAAGAGCTCTAGAAGCAATTTGAAAGAGTTTCTCCAAGGAATTTCAAAACTCTCCCCCTTTGTTCATGGAGGGGGGAGGGTTTAAATAGATGGGGAAGGAGAGGCCACCAGGGGCAATTTGTGGTTGCCCTAGGTTGCTTATGTGGATGCCAACAATGTGCAAAAATCCAATTAGGATGAGACAGCTTGGCTAGGTTTAATTTTTAGTTTTGATCTATATGGAGCTCTTGATTGTGGGTTTTCCAGCCACCAAGGTGGCTGGTCGGTCAGGGAGAGGTCACCATCTGACTCATGGAAGTCAGAGCTTGGTTTTGGTGAAGTTAATTGGGGTTGGCCATGTGTAAAGGTATGGGATTAAAATAGTATGGGAAAAGGGTCATTTTATGTCAAATTTGGTCAAGGCATGGTTTGGGTTGGGTTCAGCCACCAAGGTTGGTCTTGGGCTGAAGAGGATCAGATGGGTCAGCTTAATCAGCATGGTGAGGTCTCTATCCAAAGAAATTTGGCTAAACATGGATTAGAGTGATTCATGGGAGGAGTTAAAAAAATCTTAAGGATATTTGAAAGTGGTTTGGCCTCTTTCCACTAAAAGCTTGATGATGTGGCAAAGCTCGCATGACTTACCTATTGCTTGGGAATGGCTTCATGACACTCTTTTGGCTTGGCTAATTTTCTTGAGAAGGGATTTTTGAATTTATAAAATATTTTGGTGTAATTTGACATAATGTCTGATTTGGAAAAATTTTGTCATGAATTTAAAACTTTATGAATTATTTTAATCAAATGGATGATGAAGAGAAAGAATTGTCATGTGGGCTTTGGACTTGGGCTTTTGGAATTAAGTGTAGTGGGCTTTGGGCTTTTTAAAAGGAAATTGAACTTGGGCTAAAATTTGGGCTAATTGAATGTTGAGTTTCGTGTAGGAGTATGTCATGAGGGATTTGGCAAAATTTTGAAGTGATTTTGAATTGAATTGGTGGGTTAATTTGGTGGATTTGGGCATATGGTCAAAATTGGGCCTTTTTTATTTGAATGAAATTGGGCTTGAAATTGAATCTAATTGGGCTTGGATTTTGTTTAGTTTGGAATTGAAATTGGGCAAGATTGGGGTCAATTGAGCCAAAGTTGGGGTTAATTTGGGGAGATTTGGGCCTTTAAGGGCTAATTGGGGATTTTGGTCAAATTGAGTAAAATTGGTCAAATATAATCAAATTGATGATAAAAATTTGAAATTGGGAATATTTTGGATTATTTTGGAATTTTTGGGAATTTAAGGAATTTTTATGTCATGAGGGGCATTTAGGTAATTTTGGTAATTTTTTGGGGTATTTTGAAAATTTGGCAAATTTTGGTCAATTTAGGTAGTGCATGGTTTGAGATTATTTTTGGACAATTTTGGAATTTTTGGCAAAAATTAGGGTTATAGGGTATTTTGGTAATTTTGGTCGTTTTGGGCCAAAATGGGCCAACAAGCCATGAAGCCTTACCAAACCAATAAGTGTCATATGAGGACTCTTTTTGGATGCTCGATATGTTGGTTCTAACCCTATTAGCCAAATACTAGGGGTATAGGGTCATCCACATGAGCTTTCCAAAAGGAGTCTGGAGACCAAGCTAAGGGGTCCTAGGGTTTAGGGTATGTGAGAAAGTGTAGTGTGTGCAAGTTAGCCCCACCAAAACCATATCACCTAGGGTTAGTCCTAAGGTATGATTAGTCCTAAGGTATGAACATCCTATGGGGGACTCCCCTTTAGCTCCTCCATATTGATCTAACCTACTAAGTGCTACCTACTAAGTGTTAGAGGTTAGGACCAACATGTGGAACTTCAAGTTGAGCTAAGAAGGGTTTAGAATTTCTATTGGTGAGGGTTCCTTTTCTAGTTCACTGAGTTTTATAAGAATATTCAATAGGAAAGTCCTATGGCTAGACCTTAGGGCTACTAAAAAGGAAAAACTAGACCTCAACCAAATATGAGGTCAAGAATGATTTCAAAAACTATTTAACATTTATTTAATTTTTATTCCAAATTTTTATGATATCAAGTCATAGTAACTTTATTTGTTTTTGTTAACTTTTTATTGAGGTCTAGTAATTCTTCAGTAGGGCAATGATTTCAAAAACTATTTAACATTTATTTAATTTTTATTCCAAATTTTTATGATATCAAGTCATAGTAACTTTATTTGTTTTTGTTAACTTTTTATTGAGGTCTAGTAATTCTTCAGTAGGGGCCTAGGATCTAGCCATAAGACTTTCCTATTGACTATCCTAGAAGACTAGTGATGGAGCCATCGTTATTTGTTTTTGTTAACTTTTTATTGAGGTCTAGTCATTCTTCATTAGGAGCCTAGGATCTAGCCATAAGACTTCCTATTGACTATCCTAACAGACTAGTGATGGAGCCATCGCCAATAGAAATTCCAAATGCTTCTTTGCTCTTCTTGGAGTTCCACATGTTAGTTTTAACCTCTAGCACTTAGTAGGATGAAACTAATATAAGGAAGCTCAAGAGGGGTTCCCCATAGGACTATTTGACCTTAGGGTTGGCCCTGGGTGATGTGGCTTGGTCTAATACACACATACTACACTTCACACTTCCACTTGCAACCTTGAACCCTAACCAACACATGTCTAGTTTGGTTTCCTTGCCTCTTTGGATACTCATGTGGCTGGTCCCCTAAACCCTTAGTCTTTGGATAGGGTGGATATAACCAACACATGGAGGATCCAAAGTGGGTTTTCTCTAGTCTCATGGTACCATGTGGGTAATTCTATTATCAGCATTTCCATCAGACCTCAACCCTACCTAAATTTCAAATTTTGACCTTTTAACCCCAAACTTTCTCAAAACTACCAAATTGCCCCTGAAACCCTAAATTTTCCCAAATTACCCAAACTACCCAATTTTGTTCAAAAATCATTTCAAACTATTTCATACCATCCAAATTACTCAAAACACTCCAAAATTTTATATTTACCAAAATACCCCCAAATTTGTCAAAATTATCAAAATGCCCTTATAGCCCAAAATTTATCAAAACCTCCAAAATCATTTCAAACCCCTAAAGCTAAAACCAATTCTTAACCATCCATTAGATCTAAATTGACCCAATTGACCCATTTTGACCAAAGTCTCAATTTTGCCCCTAAAGGCCCAAAATTTCCAAATTACACCCAATTTTCATCGAACTAAAATTTCAAATCTACATCAAAATTTAATATGTTCAAATTCTATTTCAATTAAATCCAAGACTAATTTGTTTGGCCCATGATCAATTTCCTAAATCAAAATCCATCATGCATGTTTAAAAGGCCCATACCCATAAGCATTTCTAGAAGCCCATTCCATAATATTGAAAAGCCCAAATCAAAGCCCACAAAACAAAACCCCTTCATTATCATCCCATGGCATTTAAATCATTCCATAATGGCATCATATGAAGCATATCATGCATGCGTTTGATTTCTTACCCAAATTAGGCATCATGACATAATTTCAAAAAATTCATAAAAATTTGAAATTTCCTTTTGCATGATACTCACACATGGCATCATACACATTATGGCATGTCTCATGGAGCCTTCCATAGCCATCCCAAAGTCAATTTTGACAAATTTGGCAAGTGGAGAAGACCACTCTCACTTCACTCCTCCACTTGGACTTTCCCCTTTCATGATACATCTAACCCACTCTCCCTTTCATAAACCAGCCAATTGAGCTTACCAAAACCTTCCTTAGGATCAGCCCAAGTACCCTAAACACTTTTGGATTAGGTCTAGCCATGTGACCAAGGGGTTGAACCCAACCTAACCAACTTAGCCAAAACCACACTTTCTTCTTAGATCTTCACCTTGGAGCCACCTTGGGACCAAATTGGCTTGGCCACTCAACCTTTCTGACTCAATTGAACTTGGAGGTGACCTGACCTTGGCCAGCCGACCACCATAATCGCCGGAAAACCCTATGCCCAAGAGGGCCCAAATGATTTAAACCTCAAAATTGAACCCTCTGAGCTGTCTCATGGAAATTAGCCACTGGAACCCACATTCCCTCCACCTAAGTCGCTCCCCTGCCACCCTGGCATGCCC
>NW_018219267.1:4676-9835 GCF_001263595.1 Phalaenopsis equestris | reverse complement strand
ATAATTGCAATAAACAAAATAAAAATCACAAAAAATGTAAAATTTGTTTCTCTAACTTCCCTAAATTTAGAGGAACTAAATAAAAATATAAAAAGAATTTTTAAAATTAAATTATATTTTATATTTAATTAACCACCAAAATAAGCAAATAATTGTAATAATTAAAATATAATTAAAAATTCGTTAAACTTAGCCTAAGTGGTCCTCTGAACTAGGTGAACTTTTAATATTTTTCATATGGACAAAAACTTCACTTTGATTAATTAGATGAATTAACATTGAAAATCCATATTTTTTGATTAAAAAAATTATAAAAATTAAATATAAATCAGAAAATCATAATTTCTCTTTTGATATTTTAATTGACCCATGAGTGGGGTACCAAGAAAATTTAAGAAATCATTTGAGTTGAATTTAATGAATTATGTAGTGAAAACCCTTACGGACAAAGTGGTAATTATGGAATTTGAAGCTCGAATGAAATTTTAGGCTATGTCAAAGGGTAAATATGTAAAATTGATCATAATGAACCCTCGTCGATGTTTGAAACATAAGGGTTTAAGAGGTAGAAACCAACTCATCACTTTTTCTACAATAAGGGTAAAATTGTAATTTTCCTTAATTTTTGTAACTTGGAAGTTGATATAATTGGATGATCCTAAGGTAGTGGGCTTGAGCTATGAAGATGATAACTTACTCATTTGAAGCCCTTAATCAGTGGTTAGATGATAAGTTCGATCTTTCAATAAGTATTATATTCATCTAACCCGACATTTTGATTATTACAAATTTACCCTGAAACTTAACTTAAGGGCTTGGTAGTGAACTATGTTTGATCTGAATCTACTTCATGAGATTTAAAAAAGAAAACATAACCAATTATGAATACATTCAAGGCACTACAAGCCCAACTTCAATCATAAGCACAAGATCCTTAATAATTTATCTTGCCCCTAAGGGTATCCACTCACATAATTCCTAAATAGAACATCAAGTGAATGTTTAAGTACCCTGCTTATGAGATAAATATAACATCAAGGTTCATTGAGCACAAGATAAATTAATCACCATTAAATCTTAATTTAGCTTCAGATGATTAATTTAACAACATAATAAGTTCAAATGAACTAGAAATGATTCAGACGACTTTAAAAGTTGTTTAGGATTATGGCCCAAATATTTTTATAATCTTTTGGATATTTTGAAGGACAACTAAGCTTATTATGCTTTGTTTAAAAAAATTATCCATAAAATTTCTAGGGACCCAACAAGTTATGTGTCGGGACCTGATAATTAACCTAAATCAATAGAAATGCCCTACACTACTTATCCTACATTTACGACCCAATGCTCAAGGATTTGAGACTTCTCTGAGATATTTAAATCCTTGTGAGCAACTGAGGATATTTCTCTTTGCCACATATGGATCATTGGGCTTGTGCAAGTCTGAGGTCTATGTTGTTTAGGTGATGACGATAATACTAATGTGTGTTAAACGAGAGATACGAAGTGAGATTTTAAATTATATCTTTTACCTCAAGGACCTGCAATAAAGGGAGAGGATAAGAACTGATGATATTATTCACCAACTCTTGATGAGATTGTTACCTCTGATACTCTTAGGTTGTCAGTAATCCTAGCTTGATCAGATTAATTAACCTATAGACTATACTACTTTTCAAAAATATTTCAAACAACAAAATTTTTTTTGCTTGTTAAAGTAAGTTCTACATGCATGAAAACAAAATAAAAATAAAAATTTATAAATTTCCATGGTTAACCACTTTGATCGAGGTTAGAACTGCCCTTCATAGATTATCAAGTTGGTAGCCCTTACTCAAGGTTGGGAAGCACACGGTCCAGCTCTGAGCCCCGCCTTTACCAATATCTTACACCTAGTCCCAGTCTTTCATATGTGACTATGGATTTTCATTTACTTTTTAATGTTCTACAGACACATTTTTTTTACTTTTCCTATACCGTATGCTCCTATTTTCTTTTCCTGTGATTTATTTAAATTTCCTATAAATTATATTATGCTTTCTGAGACCAACCATGCAATGGTAGCAGACGCCCAGGTACACATTAATATTTTATACATTGTAATTTTTTTTATTTACCTTTCAACATTTTCTACTTGTATTTATTTACTTTATATGCAAAACTAACCAAAACTTAAAAACAACAAAACACATTTTTAAAATTAAATATATACTTTCAAATTAATGAATGAACATAATACACTCCTTTTGGGTTTACGAGGATTTCTAGGATAAGGTAACCTACGGTTGCTAATGGGAGTTCTTCAGTTTAAATAAACTTAACAACTCATTTAAACTAAGTAAGTTTAAGAGAAAATAGTGGTGCTAGAATGAGAAAATTGTAGGATCCTAACTGGTGTCGCTCTAATTAAATTAAAATAATAAAAAAAACACTTGAATAACAACAACAACAACAACAAAACCTATCACATAAGCTGCAAAACTATGAAACCCTACACCTAAAGTTATTACTTTGACGAGGAGCTTGGAGCAAACACTATAGGCAGTATGACGAGGATGTGCGGAAGAACAACTTTGAGAGAGCAAACGAGATCGTCGTCAGCAAACCTTTCATTAGAATTAAATAACAAGCCATAGGATTTTGAGGTAGCTCGTTTAATATGACATAAATCCTAAACTTATTTTTAGACCTTTGCATAACCATGTTGTACAATTTTAGCCCTAACTCACTTTAGGCTCTGAGGTCGTCATTCGTTATGATGTAAACTCTCCTATCTTCCAGGCTATTTGTATGAAAGTGTCATGCAAGTGTAAGCCCTAGATAATAAAATTGGCAGGATAAAACATCTAATAATATTTTCTCAAAATTGAAGTCAAACCATAAGATAGCTTGGGAAGTCACCAAGGTTCTTCTCAGGATTCGTAACGTCCCCTAGTTTTCTCCATTCGGATTTTGAAAATAATTGTTCGTGTTTGATCATTCTAATTTGAATTTTCCATGTCCGACCTTGAAAATCCTAAACTTTGAAAATATTAAAGACAAGTACTTCTGATCTAAATCAAGAGTTTTTTTAGGTGACTTTGGTCATTTAAGATGTAATTAACTATAGAGGCTTGCTCTTATAGGAAACTTTGGAACCCATCTTAATATAAACCATATCTAATCTTTCATATTATATAGGGGAATTTGTCGGTCAACATAAAAGATTTCGCAGACTAAAATAGATGTCATAAATACTTTAGTTTATTTAATTGAGTCTCGCTATCAGGTAGCGTGTCTTTTCCCTGAGATAGATGCATGGCTTGTAGTGTTGTGCTCGTTTATTTAAACTATTGTTTGCATGAGATCGGTTAGGTCTTGTATTTTAAAAATTTAAAATACTACTTTTCAAAATTATATATATATATATATTAAAGAGTGTCTTAACTACCTTCCCCATGTACATCCTATAGGTGGCAGTGATGAAGAAAAGTACACAAATATTGCTGGAGAGATAATTCAACAGATTTCTTTGGACTGGTGAAAGGAAGCAGATGCTTTGGGCAAGTTGGCAAAAACTAGCCAAACCTCTAGTAGCTGGAGGGTTGGGATTTAAATGACTACAACACTTGCAACATATCAGCATATGCAGACTTTAGCTAACTTTCTGACAATAGGAAACGCTTTGGGCCAAATTTAAATTTGCCAAATATTGTAGAAATATTCACCCCAAACTGGTCTCAAGTGGGCTGGGAGACTCCAAATTTTGGAAAAAGATGCGAAAGGTCAGGGAAACTGCTGAACAACTGTATCTATGGGAGTTGGGTCATGGCAACATCAACTTTTGGCTTGACAGATGGTGTCCTGAAGGTACTTTGGATCCTTTATCTGATAACCCTGACAGAAGCTTACTAGTGAATGAATGTTGGGAAGGACAGTCCTGGTCTAAAAATTTACTTCATAATATACTCATTGCATCTTCTATCAGCAAGGTGAAGCAAATTTAGGTGTATAGTGATCAAAATGACAGGTTGGTACTGGACCATAACACCAACCACAGTGTTATCAAGAACATATACCAACAATTATACAAATGGGAAGAGGTCACATGGAAAGACAGTATATGGAATAATCTTTTAACGCCTTCCATGGCTTTCTTTTCATGGAGAGTGCTAAACAATCTTACTCCATCTAATGACATCCTGAAGCTTAAGGGTTGAGAGGACCTTCCATATGTTACTTATGTAGAACTGATAGTGAGTCTTCCCAACATCTACTTTTCAAATGTAACCTCTCTAGACAGTTTTGGGAAGATTTGATTCCACATTTTCACATCAACACACTTAAATTGGACTGGGAGAGCCTGAAGATATGCTGGGGGGATTGGGATAGGAGGAATTTAGGCTCAATTTCATTTATTACTGCATGGTTCATCTGGGCAGCAAGAAACTAAGCCAAACATGAGGACATTGGAGCTATAATTGGAAGAGTGGTGGCTAACTGCTTGTCCTTCATAAGAAAACTGATACAAGGGAAAAAGTTCCCAAACATATTGAATATCTGTAAACCTACTGAACAGCAGATGTTCCATATTATCAAGGTAATGTGGGAGACACCTTTGTGACCTCTCATAAAGGTCAACACTGATGGAAGTTTTTCCCCAAAGGAGGCTGACATTGGGGGGGGTCTTCAGGGATCACAATGGGGCATGTTAACTGGATTTCTAATCACCTATAATGGAAACAGATGCCATGGAGGCTGAAACTACTGCTGTCTTTTCGGCAATAAAGCTGGCTTCTATTAAAAATTGGAATCCAACTCAAGTGGAAGTGGACTCTATTCAGCTGGTGGATTACATGACTGGAAAAAACACACCTCTTTGGCACATTCAGCAGTGGATCATCCAGATCAAGAAGTTAATGATGCAAACAAGGGTTGTTTTTTCCTTCATCTACAACGAAGGAGATAGACCAGCACATTTTCTAGCTACTAGCAGAGCAAAGTCTCAAATAGTTTTTGTGTCCAAGCAACCTTCCCCTCCTCTTTCCTTTTTTACTTCAGGGGGACAATCTTAAAGCCCCTCACCTCAAAATTGTAACCTCTTTTTGAAAATCTAATAAAAATCTTCCTTTTGCTAATATATATATATATATATATATACATTAAATTAAATATAT
>NW_018219267.1:0-3770 GCF_001263595.1 Phalaenopsis equestris | reverse complement strand
AGTCGAGTCGAGTCGAGTCGAGTCGAGTATGATATGTATTCAACTTGGATTCGTCGATCATGAGTTGTTCATTTTCAATTCGAGCTTAAGTCAAACTTTCATAAATATATATTGATACTTTGTTTGGTTAAATTTTTTAATGGGTGTGTAATTGGCTTATTTATATTAATTTAAAAAAACTAAAAAAAATTAAATGAGTGATCGGTTTTTCATATAAAAATAGTAAACAAGTAAAAATTTTGATTGAGTTTTTTATTTTTTATATAAATTATGAACAAAGAATTTTATAAATCTAAATAAATAAAAAAATTAAATATTTATGAAAATAATTATATTAGCGTCAAAGAAGTTTATATTAAGTAGATAAAATAATCTTTAAGTTATAAATAAGTTTATTGCAATCAAATAACATAAAAAAATAATAACAAACTATTTCGTCGAACATGGCATCTTTTTTTTTTTTAATTTAGTTTAGGTCAATTTGCACTTTTCAATCAAAAGAAAGCTTTCTAGGATACCTATTCAAACTTCAAATTATGCTAATATAAATGTAATTTTTTTTTTTCTTTTCAATGTATCCATTTATGTAGTATAATAAATAACAACCCAAACTTATAACATGTGTACAACTTGGAATCCAAAATAAGCAAATTATGTCAAGCAATTCCTATACTTTAATTATTCAATCAATAAAATCCTAAAGCTTATCTTTTTGCAACACTACTCTCTATCTCTCTCTCTCTCTCTCTCACACACACACACACATCTCTCTCTTTTGGTATAGCTTGAGATTGAATCTCTTTATTAGGGCCAATCGGCAGTTGAAATCTTCCCAAGCTATCTATGAAGAATAGGTTTGCTTTTGAGAGGTTGAATATAATGTGGACTTTTCCATTGGGGTAACAAAGGCATCTGCCTAGTTCATAATTCTATAAAACTTGAGAAATATTTTTTTCCACTTGAAAATTTTAGTGTAGAAAAAGGGTATAACACTAGTTTTTAAAATCAATGTGAATGATTAGAGTGTGTTTAGGGGCTTCAATTGGCCAAGCCAGAGGGTCTAAGGTGGGGCTTAGGTGAAGGGGAAACATTGGTAAGTGTCCAATGGGGGCGAGCCACATTGGATGGGCTCAATCTGAGTTTTCCCCCATGGGTGGCTCTCGGGTTTGTTTTTTCAAGTGGCTAGGGTGGCCGACCAACATGTGTGGGGTCATTTGCTGGTTGTGGGAAGTTAGTGGTGGTACGTTGTGGAGCCAATTGTGTGCAAGCATGGATAAGGGTATTAATAAAAACGGAAATGGGTTTGGGTCAATTTTGATCTAACTTGGGTTTAAGTTCATGGAAATTTGTTTGGGTCTCTCCCAAGATGGCTAAGGCTGGTAGAGGTCAGGAGGATCAGTGTGGTCAAGTCCCCATCCAAGATATTAAATCCAAGAGAGTATGGCTTAATCATGGGTTTAGGAGAATCATGAGAAGGGTTAGGAACTTAAATGGAAGCATGAAGCCACTTAGGGGAGGGTGACATGACATGGCTCATGTGGGCTTGAAAGAGGCTTCATGGCTTGCATATGGCTTAGGCATTTTTTCTAGGGAAGGTATTTAAGAATTTTAAACAGGTTTGTGAGGTGTTTTCATGAGTCTAAATATGGATAAAATTGATCATGCATGCTATGGTATGCCATAAAGGAGTGGGCTTTTAATTTTAAAGAGAATTGAGAAATGGACTTGGTTTGGTGGACCTTGAGAATGATATTGATAGGTATTGATAATTAAATCACGGTGGACCTCATGAGATGTTGAATTTGTCTTAGGACTTAAGCTTGGTGAATTTGGATTTTACATGAGGGTTCAAATTTTAGTGGATTTTAGACTTTGGGTGAACTTGGGTGGTCTTGGATCTGAAATTGGATAGCTTTGAGCTTAGGTTTGAAATTGGGGGAAATTGAATTTGATTTTGGGATTTTGGGTGGGTTTGGTGGCTTGAATTGGTCTTGGTGGATTTGGGGTTGATTTGAGGTAAATTGGGCAATTTTAGAAATTTTGGTGAAAGTTTAGATAATTGGGTAAATTTGGGGGTTTTAACAATTTTCGATGTTTTTGGTGAGTTTGAAGTGGGGAATTGAGTGATTTGGGCAATTTTCAAAGATTGGGGAAATTTTGGGAATTTTTAAGAGTTTTGGTAAGTCCTATTAGTGTATTGGTAAGGTATGCAAACAAAAGGTGTATGGGAGACTATGGTAGGTGAGGAGTGTGAGGTAGTTGGGTGTGAATGGCCAAGGCTACTAGGGTTTTTTTAAGGCCTCATATTCCTAAAGAAATTCATTTTGAGCTTCAAAATGTTAGTCTGACTCATCTCAACCAAGAGCTAAGGATTTGAGACCATCCATGTGAGACTACACAAAAGAGTCAAGTGGTGGCTTAAATTTCTAAGTGAGGTGGGTCACATCACTAGTCTTTTTGGATAGCCAATAGGGAAATCCTTTGGCTAGATCGTAAGTCTTAAGAAAAACTAAACCTCACAAAAAAAATGAGTTCAACTGTAGAGATAGTCATGTCCTAACCTATTAAATTTTAAAAAACCTTAAAAATAATATACTTAACTTACCAACTCTTAAATTTTAAAAATCTTCTATTTAAATTCAAAATAAAAAAATCCTTCAAAATGAATAAAAATCGTTAGAAATAGATTCCTTTTAAGTAAATGAAGGTCTAAGATATAATTAGGGCTAGTGTGTTTAGGGGACCATCTACATAAGTCTCCCAAAAGATCAAGGGATCAAAGTCAACAAATATTGGGTTTAGGGTTATGAGTGGGTATAGGTGAGAGTGAGTGCCTTAGCCCTAGAACAACACCAGAGTCAACTCTAAGGGCAAGCAATCCTATGAGAAATCATCTTGAGTTTTCTCATACTGACCCCACCTACTAAGTGCTAGAGGTTAGGACCAATATGTACAACTCTAAGTTGAGCAAAGAGGAGTGTAGAATTTCTAATGGAGGAATAGTCAACAAGAAAGTCCTATGGCTAGACCTTAGGCTACTAAAGAGGAAAAACTAAACCTCAACCAAAAGTGAGGTCAACAATGATCTTCAAGATTTCATCCATCTTTTACAAAAGAAGGATTTATCTACTCATCTCTTATGCTCAAGAGATTGTTCATCATTTACCCCAACCCTAAAAAAATATATTTATTATTTATAGGAAAAAGTAAAAGGAAATTAATTTTTTTGGATAGGTTTGAATATATAAAAGAAAATAGGAAATGGAGAAAAAAAAAATATTTTCTCTACCTTGTTAACTAGCCAGTCTTAGTTTAACCTAAGTTCAGTTTGAGCTAACCTTTCATTTTGTGCTAACCCTAAGTTAATTAATGAGGCCCTTAGATTTTCCTTTCAGATTTTATTAACCTAATCACGGTGATTTTAGGTCAATTGGGTCTAAGGTGAAGCTAGAGTCTTTCCTAGTTAACTTAAGATTAATTAAATAACCAGATCGATTGCATTTACCTTAATGTTGTCCTAGTCAATTTATGTATGCTTAGATAAATTAAAAAAATTGAAAGGTAAAAAATTGAAATAATTTAGGTCATGGTTATAAAATTGGGATGATAATGAACTAAATTTTAATAAACATATATCCAATCAGTGGATTGGTTGAACAATTAATAATATAAAATTAAGTTAGCTGTTAATTCATGTTTTCATACTAATTTTATATCAATTTTTAATAAATCCGATCAAGGTTGTCAAAGAAAATGGTTCAAGATTTTGA
>NW_018219266.1:26332-28222 GCF_001263595.1 Phalaenopsis equestris | reverse complement strand
GAGTTCTCTATGATCAGAGATATTTTCTAAAAATATAATTGTAATTAAAGCAAAAATTTCATTTTTAAGCATATTTTAAATATTTAAATAATGAAAAATTAATAAAAATCACAAGATTAAGAAAATTCATGTGAATGTTTTAAATTGTTTCCTAAGCCCTTAGGAGCAATTGGAATATTTTTTCTAATATTCTAACTGAATATATTGAATTTTAAAGCTCAAAAATAATTTTTAAAGGCTAAAAATAGATTTTCCTTAATTTATCACTAAAATAATTCTAATAATTCAAAGAAAGCTTTGAAAAATGTAAAATTTGGTTTTCTAGGTTCCTCGACCTTGGCGAGATTTAAGAAAAATGTAAAACTTAATTTTCTACCATTAAAATATTTTATAATTAATTAATAATCCAAAAATTAAAATAATTCTAGTAATTGAAATAAAACTGAAAAAACCATGAAATTTGGTCCAAGTGGTTATCTAGTCTACTTCTACTTCAAGTAAAAATCTTAAGTGATTAGGCTTTGTCTTGGTCAAGTTATTGAATTTTCTTTGAAAAATCCAATTTTTGCATATAAATAATCATATAAATTAAATTAAAATTTGAAAAATCACATTTTCTCTTCTGATGTCTTAATTCACCCATGAGTGAGGTAGGATAAAAATTCCAAAGTTATTTGAATTAAATTTGATGAATTATGAAGTGATAGAGTTGTAGGGGCAAATGTATAATTTTAGAAATTTAGTCTTAATTAACATTTAGGCTTAATTCAAGAAGGGAAAATGGGAAATCTTTGATCTTAATTAACACATTGAGATGATTAAAACAGAAGGAATTAATTGGTAGAAACCAATCTAATTTTTCTTAATTAAAGGATAAATTTGTTATTTCCTAAATTATTAAAATTTGAAAGTTTATTAAATTAAATGATCTTAGAATTAGGGGTATGATTTTGGATGTTAATAACTCACTAATTTAATACCCCTATTTGGTATTCAAATGACATTTAAATGTTTTGATAATGAATTATTATCATATAAAATTCAATTTCTTTCAAAACATAGTAATATATCCACCAAGGTCTTAAGGGCTTAGTAGTGACCTAAGCTAAATCAAATTTGGTTAAATGAGGATTAGAAAAGCGAATGTAACTAAAAATTGAATACCTTTAAAACACTACAAGCCCAAGTTAAAACTAAAATTGGCGAAGTATCTTAATAACATTAGCTTGCCCCTTTAAGGGTCTTCACCCACATAATTCTCAAATTAAAGGACAAATGATAATCTCCTTACTCTTAGGGATAATTGAAACGTCAATGTTCACTGAGCATTGGATGTATTCAAAGGATGAATTATTAAGCAACATAATAAGTTTAAATGAGCTCAAGAATTCTCACCAAGTGGTGAGAGGGAAGCATGGATCTGTTTCTTTATCCTGACCTTTTGATACCTCAGAGGTCTACTAAACTTCGTATGTTTGCTTAATAAAATCATCTTTAATCAATTTAATGAGGCTCACCAAGATATGATTTAGGATTTGGTAGATCACCAGAACCTTATTTCCCCGCTTTATATAAAATGCTTTTAATATATAAATACTCTTGCATGCATTTTGAGTTTCATTTGAAGATGATGGGAAGACCATTCTGGTACGCTTTTATTGTAATTTATTTTACCTGCATTTCTAGTTTCCCATACTTTACATTCCAGTACGTTACTGTACTTACTCATCTTCATGTATGAATAAAAACACAAACTTGCATGTTAAACAATGATGTCACCCTGCATGAAAACAAAAACTGCTAGGATAGCCGCAAAACCCAAAACTAAAACCAAAACTAAAATCAACCAAAATAAAATTCATTGCCACAACATTCAAAATATAAGACAAC
>NW_018219266.1:18894-26286 GCF_001263595.1 Phalaenopsis equestris | reverse complement strand
TCATTAAATTGAGTTTAGTAAATTCATTTGGACTAAGTGAATCCAATAGAAAATAATGGTACCAGAATGAGGGAACCGTAGGATCCTAATCAGTGTCACTATAATTAACTTTAACATACTCCATAACATTTAAAGAACCATAACCATAAGGCCACCTGATTTGACATCATGACCTGGCACCTTAGAAAACTTGAACTCGCCACGACAAGGAGCTTGGAGCTAGCATTGTGGGCAGCACGAACATCTTCAACAACAAGAGGATCTACGATAATAAGTTTAAATGAGCTCAAGAATTCTCACCAAATGGTGAGAGGGAAGCATGGATCTATTTCTTGAAAGATTTTGAGGTTGTTTTCCTAGCGCAACATTAATCATCAACTCATCTTTAGGCCTTTGTGTGGCTCTGCTTTACAATATAAGCCCTAACTCGTCTTAGGATTCCGAGGTTGTCGTTCGTTACTACCTAAATCGTCACATCTTTCAGGCGATTTGTGTAATAGTTTCACATAAATGTAAGACCTAAATTAATAAAATTGTCAGGATGAAATGCTTAAATATTTCTTCTCAAAATTGAAGCCAAACCATAGGAAAGATTGGGAATCAGCGAGGTTCTCCTCCATATCTATGACATCCCTTAGTTCTCCCTTCTTTGGACTCTACAACAAAATGTTCCAAATTGAGCCATTTCTGTTTCACTCATCTTTCTCTAATCTCGTTGAAAAGTTCTATCCTTTTGAACTCCTTGAAGATAATATTCCCCGATTTTTATCGAGAGTTTTCTTAGGTGACTTCAGTTATCTAAGATGTAATTAACTATAGGGGCTTGTCCTTATAGGAAACTTTTCCGAACTCAGCTGAATATAAATTCCATTTAATTCTTTGTATTAAATAGGAAAACTTGTTGGGCAAATAAAATGATTTTTGCCCTAAGTGAATCCAATAGAAAATAATGGTACCAGAATGAGGGAACCGTAGGATCCTAATCAGTGTCACTATAATAACCTGACACCTTAGAAAACTTAAACTCGCCATGACAAGGAGCTTGGAGCTAGCATTGTGGGCAACACGAACATCTTCAACAACAAGAGGATCTACAACGACATATCTTTCCTTAGACTTAAACAACAAATCCATAAGATTTTGAGGTTGTTTCCCTAGTACAACATTAATCATCAACTCATCTTTAGGCCTTTGTGTGGCTTTGCTATACAATATAAGCCCTAACTCGTCTTAGGATTCTGAGGTTGCCGTTCGTTACTACCGTTACTCCCTAACCCGTCACATCTTTCAGGCGATTTGTGTAATAGTTTCACATAAATGTAAGAATTAAATTAATAAAATTGTCAAATTAATAAAATTGGCAGGATGAAATGCTTAAATATTTCTCCTCAAAATTGAAGCCAAACCATAGGAAAGATTGGGAATTCAGCGAGGTTCTCCTCCATATCTATGACATCCCTTAGTTCTCTCATCTTTGGACTCTACAACAAAATGTTCCAAATTGAGTCATTTTTGTTTCACTCATCTTTTTCTAATCTCGTTGAAAAGCTCTATCCTTTTGAACAGTTTTCTTAGGTGATTTCAGTTATCTAAGATGTAATTAACTATAGGGGCTTGTCCTTATAGGAAACTTTTCCGAACCCAGCTGAATATAAACCCCATTTAATTCTTTGTATTAAATAGGAAAACTTATTAGCAAATAAAACAATTTTTGCAGAACAATTGAATGTCATATATTTCTTAGTTTATTTGATTGACCTCACCCTCAAGTCTTGTGTTTATCTTTTGAGATAGATACAGGGTTTGAGGTATAGTGCTCTTTCATTTAAACTATGAGAAATATGGGGTCAGTTTGTTCTATATTTTTCTAAAACAACTCCTCTAAGCAAAATAGTGCCGACAGCTTCTGGCAACTCCACTGGGGAATAGTTTCTCTCTCTATTTAAATCAGGAAATATTATCTTCATATATCGGTAATGTGTTCATGTCTCTTATGGACCAGATTATCCTTCTTCAATTGGCTTGCTTTACCCATTTCTATCTTGGGAAATCACAGTCAACTCTTTGGACTTCAGGACCATTTGTTCGATCACCTTCAAAAAGAGAGGTTCACGAGGCCATTAAGGACTTTTTTTTAATATTCATGTGGGGTCGGATCCCCGATAGGTGTATTGGTGGACTAGTTCCACCTGGGCATTGTGCGTTGTTAATTTGGTCCTGCACTGGGTCCTAAACACTTCACATCTCCTTTTTGAGTCTGATGTGCTATTCTGCAAATTAAATCAAATTATGTCGTACTCCGCGTACTTTAAAATTTCCTTATATTAATTAAAATTTTCTACTTTTAAACTAATTTTACTAAAATTTTAAAATCCACACAAATTAAATAAAGACTTACCCGATCTAAAGATCAACCTTTGTTAATTTCCAGTGCTCACACTAAGATTACGAGGTTTTGGCCAAATAGCTAACCCAAGAGCTTTTAATTTTGAAGCTAGTGCAATGGTGAGCCCAGCGATAACTTTTTCCTGCAACCTGTCGACTAGTCGCAACCCTCACAATGTCGCACCCCTCACAAATTCGCTCCCACCATCAAGTTTGGAGCATGATTTGAAGATCTCGAGGTCATCCTTGGGAAAGCCCCGTTCGTCGTAATGAAAGTCGCCGCTCCAGAAGTCCAGGAGCCGTATGCTGAGTTTAACCCAAGCTATCTTCAACCCCTCACAAATTCGCTCCCACCATCAAGTTTGGAGCATGATTTGAAGATCTCGAGGTCATCCTTGGGAAAGCCCCGTTCGTCGTAATGAAAGTCGCCGCTCCAGAAGTCCAGGAGCCGTATGCTGAGTTTAACCCAAGCTATCTTCAGGAGTTTCCTTCTTGTAAGAAGGTCAAGACTACTGCCATCACGACACCTACCAAACCTGTTATTCCCGCTTCTGCTAAGAGAAGGGAAGTTATGATCGTTAAAGACCTGACTGAGGGATTGGTTGTCCCATCATCAGTATTTGAAATTGGATCAAGTTTAAGGACTGCACCAGTAACTCGAACCTAAAGGAGAAACCAAAATAGGAGGGTTCAAAGGGCTACTAAATCCCAGACTCCTAAAGAGATAACTGTTAAGGAAGATCCTCACCAGGATGAGTCAGGATTACTGAAGACATATCCACTTCTGCAAGGGAGTATATTCCACCCTTTAATCGATACCAATGGGTACGAGAGTTTCCAAAAGATCGCAGCTACTTTACCATCACTTCATGGACATGGTGTGGAGAGCAAGAAGTCTGCTCCTATCACCTGAGTCAGTTCAGTTTTCAAGAGGCTAGCTGCCAAGGAGGGTTGTTCAGTTAGTGAGTTTCTTAAATGAGTGGGACATGCGACATCCCCTCGCATGAAGAAAGAAATTCTAAGAGACGTCAAATTTGATAGATGCTCTCAGAAGTCAACTAAAATTTCATCTGTTTGCATTCCTGTCTGGTTCTATTTGGCGAGTAAACTTGTTACCGCCATTGTTACTATTGATTCCACCGTTGCTAGACCCGTAGGCCGTCAACCAAAGAAATTCTAAGAGACGTCAAATTTGATAGATGCTCTTAGAAATCAACTAAAATTTCATCTACCTGCATTCCTGTCTGGTTCTGTTTGGCGAGTAAAGTTGTTACCGCCATTGTTACTATGGATTCCACCGTTGCTAGACCCGTAGGCCGTCAACTAGTCATGTCACGCCTGGGTCCAAAAATTCTGCCTATCACCCACTATGAAGATGTTCTTAAAGTTCCAAAGGAAATGAAAAAGTAGCTACCCAATACTGTATCTCGTCTGCACTATGGGGAGCATACTTTTCCTTGACATACCGATGTTCCTCCTGAGACACTCTGTGCTAAGACATCACCATTAAAGAAAAGGTTATGGATACCCAAGGTCGTTATATCGATACAGTCTAGTAAGCTCGCAGGGCAAGATCTTGGAATGAAGCAAGGGTTTGAAGTTTCTGATATTATCGCAGCAATTGCTAGCAAGATGGAGGAGCAAGTGGAGGAGGTCCAGTAGGCTCCTCCAGACCTTAAAACATTCCAAGAATTAATAATTGAAGAAATAATTGAAGAAAAGGTCAAAAAGCTCAGGATTGAGATTTCCGAGTTGGCCCGAGAACATGGAGCCATTGATAATAGTGACAACGAGGATTTTGATTGACTTTAACAAGTACCTCGAGGAAGATTTCATGGATGTCCATGTCATTGAAACCAAAGCCACTGTATCTGTGTGTGACGCACAACCGCACAACCTCTTATCAAAGAGAACACCGTAGATGAGCTGCGTAGGGCTATCCTCCTAAGGGGTGAGCAAGTCAGCCAACTAGAGAAAGAATGGAAGAGATGGTTGCAGCCATGACCGAAGAGATGGCTGCAGCCATGACCACCATGGCCACAGTTCGGGGGCAGTCTCAATTGTCATAGTTAGCCTCTCCAGAAGTCAAACAACCAAAGATTATACATATCACAGATGAAAGAAGAGAAGTTGCCTCAACAAACAGAGATGAGCAACAAAAGAAGGATTCTCCATCGAGCGCCATGCCAGAGAAGCAATTTAAGCAAATGGTTGAGTAAGTTCGGGAGGCCTTAGCCCAATCTAAGGGTGATGCATTTGTTTTAAAGGGTAGACCTTACCTAGAAGAATTTGATGTCGTACCCTTCCCTAATGGTTTCTTGTCCCCAAACTTTAAGATATTTGATGGGATTGGAAATCCCAGACAACACATAGCACATTTTTGAGCCAGTGTGGCAACACAGGAGGTAACAAAGCTTTACTCTTCCGACAGTTTGTCAGTGGCATGTCAGGGATTACTTTCCATTAGTATGTCGATTTACCCAACAGATCAATTAAGACATTCACTGAATTATAACAATTATTTGTGAAAAGATTTGCCGGAGCGCAACATCATGTGTTTATTAGAGATCTCATGATGGAAAAGCAAAAGCCCAATGAGACTTTAGTGGACTATATTTTGAGGTGGAGAAACCTTAGCATGAAATGTGAACCACAACTACAAGAACATCACGTGATTGAGATCTTACTCAAGAGTAATTCGTGGGCCAGTAGCTTTCATGCTTAAGGGACTCACCATTAAATCTTTTCAGCCAATAGTCTTCAAGAAGAAATAAAACATATGGATTCTCATGAGAAATCCAAGGCAACCAGAGTATATGAAAAGAAGTCTGGAACGGTGGCAATTGTCGATAAAGGAAAAAAACCAATGAAGATACAAGCAGTTAATCCTTGTCAGTCGTCATCACAGCAAACTCAACAACAAACATAACAGTATGACCAATTTAGACAACAACCGTCTCAGGGAGGATCATACCAAACAGAGAATAATAAAATGACCATTGCAGAATGTAGGAAGGTAGTGTATTCCTTCAAAGATGAAGCCATGCCCAAAATGTTCTATAAATATGCTTTCGGCTGAGTCAATCTCTCTGATTGACCCATATAATGGAAAAGATGGATGGAGTACAGTTTGGAGCAAATCATCCAAGAAAATATTGAACCAAATCCAGAATGCATCAAGATAAGTCACCGTTCAAACACTTCAGCCTGCCAAGCCCGAGATGAAGATTTCACCAGGAGATCTGTCATCTTCAAAGATAAAGAAAAAAAAGAATACCATCACGTATATTGATAGCGTAGGGGGTAGGATAGGGGCTCCCTCTACTAGATTAGTTGTCTCAGCTTTGAAGAAGAAAATCTCTGCCCTTGTATGATTATCTTTTACCCCTCCGGGGTCTTATGAATATAATGATGGTGATTTTGACTACGTTTTAACTATTTCTAGTAATAACGTAATCGATGTTGCCCAATCTAACTTTGATCTTGATTCCCAAAGTGATCATCAAATCAAACTTGAGTCCTATGAACTTTTTATCAAGACAAAAAAAGACGTCGATGATACCAACTACGACAACATCGAAAGTGAGGAACCAATTCTCGAGCACCACGGTGCACCACTTGCCATCAAACGGGCAACTCTTTTGACTAAAAAAGTGCCGAGAAAGGGTCCAAATTTGTTTTGGAGACAATTAAAGTGATTTTGGATGTTTTGGGAAAGTTTGGGCCACAAAGAATATTTTTGTAATTTTGGCAAATTTGAGGGTATTTTGGTAATTTTGGCAATTTTGGGTGGATTTGGGCAATTTAGGTATTTTCAAATGGTTTGAAATGATCTTTAAATAAATTTGGGTTTTTTTGTTGAATTTGATAATTTTGGCCAAGTTTAGGGTATCAAGGGCATTTAGGTAATTGGGTGGATTTGGGGGCAAAAGACCAAGTTGAATTTTTTTGGTATAATTGGGGTGCCAACCACCATGTATGAGCTATGGACCAATGAAATACCCATTTGGGTCCTCTATGTACTGGTCTAGCTAAACCCTAGCCTAGGGCTAGTGGGACTAGGGGACCATCTACATGAGTCTCCCAAAAGATCAAGGATCAAAGTCAACAATTTTGGGTTTAGGATTGCAAGAAAATATAAGTGGTAGTGAGTGTAAGTGAGTGAACTAACTCCAAACCAAAACCCAGGGTCAGCCTGACCATGACTTTATATATGCTTAAAAATATAATATAAATATTGACGTAATAAACATTCAATAATTGTAAAGTCGCACTTATCAACGGAAGTATACGTATCGCTCAAGTAATATAGAGCTCTAATGGAGTCCTAGAGATCAATCCCACAAGGAGTAGGATTAGATCTACAAACTAAGATTTTAGAAAAAGAAATAATTTAATCACAACAACGAAGTTCAATTTGCTTATCTTTCACTAATAACCAATTGCAATAAATATGTAATTTAAATAATTATTAAATAACAAATGATACTGATGAAGGTTTAAATGTGATATTCAATATATAAGAAAGCATCATTCTCCTTGTCAAGATATTATAGTGAATTGATAAAGTGAATTAGTTCAAATTATATTGTGCCAAATAGGAGCATACCTATTCCTTACCCTTCGGTCCAGTTTACTGAATCTGCGACTAGGTTGGGAGGATACCGACTCTCACTTTGGAGCTCCCACATTCCCCTCGCCTGAGGGCTAACATCTACACTTCAGAATCCAAACGATAGGACCAAATTGGAGATTTTAGTCTATCACTTTAAAATCTCCAATTCTACGCCATATAATATTATTTCCCTATTTATTTGCATCGAACTTCCAAGGGCTTTGACCTTCCTGAATCTTGGATGTAATCCTCACTTTAGTTGTAAACTCAACATATTTTAACAAATTAATTGGCCAGATTGAAAGTAAATTAAGATCAAAGTGAAAAGATCATCACAATTTCTTAAACATTTTCATGGCTTCACCAATTCAAATCACCATTTCACAAATCTC
>NW_018219266.1:17793-18550 GCF_001263595.1 Phalaenopsis equestris | reverse complement strand
AAATCTCTCACTTTCCCTCCACTCTTACATTCTCTCAAAGAATTCCTCACAATTTTTACACACTATTGAAACCTTTCTAACCTTTAGGAACTCTCTCTCCCTCTCTAATTTTCGGCCAAAATAGTCTTTTAAAGTTGTGGATGAGCTTTCCCATGATTTTCCTAAGCATTCCTTCAAAATTTGGCATATCCAAAGTATGATTAGGCATAACCACCAAGGGCGTCGGCGGCCTCGAGGGCGCCATCGGTGGACCTTCTTAATGAATTAATTATGGAGTCTCGGGGAAATCTTGCCGTCGGAGGGTCGATGGTGTCGTCGGCGCCCTAGTTCAATTCTGCATATTTTGGCTCTTTTCGCTCCAAATTTGCTCCTTTTTGCATCTTTTTGCTCCAATGACCCTAATTCATCATTCCTACAACAAAACATCAAAAATACCTTTCTTTAAAGTGCAATATCATAGAAAACAGTATAAAATAGGTATGAAAATCTCAACATATTTTCCTCTGGTCAAAATACCCCAAACTTAACTATTACTTGTCCTCGAGTAATTTTAGTACTACATAAAAGTTATGATCTACTGTAGTAAAGTTTTAATTCAGAAATACTATAAGTTTGATCTAAGTAAATATCATAGTGAGATCTTCAGAAAAAAAATTCAACTAATTAAATTAACTCTGTAGGTACAAGACTATCTAGTCATCAAGTTTAAGAGTTCTAGTTTTATATTCATTTCAAGAATGACTATATGTTGTAATAT
>NW_018219266.1:920-1284 GCF_001263595.1 Phalaenopsis equestris | reverse complement strand
GTGTTGGTTGAGAGCTATGGTAGAGGCTCTGTGGAAGGGGAATTTGATGGGGCTTTGGCTTCTTTCACTCTGGTGAAGGTGTAGAGCCAATTTAATTGGAGTTTTGTGCTGTGTAGGTTGGGATTGCAGTTTGTCCTGGTTTCGGGCACGAATTCAGGCTCAAAATTGGATTGCCATGGATTTGGCAGGGGGAAATGGATTGAAATGAACTAAGGGTCTCCTAGGGAAGCTCTCTGAAGAGTTTAGAAGGCCTCAGTGAATTTTTTTTACCACACCCTATTCATGGCCATGGGGTGGATTTTTATAGAAAATTTTTATGGGAATGCTTGGTTGGCCAATTGAGGGGTTAGCCCCACTGCTTAGG
>NW_018219266.1:0-712 GCF_001263595.1 Phalaenopsis equestris | reverse complement strand
TCTCTTTAAAAGTTTTTTTCTCAAAAATTCACCCATGGGATAAATATGAAGCTTAACCATGGGTGTATTGCTGGCTTTAAACTCAACCCTAGAGTCTAAGATGAGTTAGGGTAAGGCTCATTTGACCATACCAAGCTTAATTGGTTTGGATTTGACCATAAGTCCAAAAAGGTGCATAGGGCCAAATCTTGTGTTTGGGCTAGGTTAGGCATGCAAATTAGCCCAATTAACTATGGAATATGGTGTAGATGATCATGAGGAACAATGAGGAATAACTTTCATAAAGGGTGAAAGTCATTTTGAGGTCAATTGGTTAATTAATTTGATGGATTTTTGGTTTTGGACCCATTTTAAGCATGTTGGGCTAAGTTTGAGTCGAACTTGGGCTAGCCTTAGGCTAAGCTCAAATTTATTATTGTGGTTGCAATAACATCATAATGAACAATTTTTATGAAGGAAGAAAATTGTTTTGAAGTTGATTTGGTGATCAATTTGAATGGGTTTTGATGGGTTTGGATTTAGACTTAAGTTAAGCATGTAGGGCTAAACTTGGGTCAAACTTGGGCTAGCTTTGGGCTAAGTCCAAATTAACTGTTATATTTGACGTAAAACATCATGATGAATAACTTTCATGAAGGATGAAAGTTGTTTTAAAATTGATTTGATAGTCAATTTGTTTGGATTTTGATGGATTTGGGTTTAGACCTAAATT
>NW_018219265.1:0-2602 GCF_001263595.1 Phalaenopsis equestris | reverse complement strand
TATTATCAAATTGTTTATTTAAATTTTCTCTTTAGTTTAGAAATAAATTTAATTTTTTTTTTATTTGAGCAGTTTCAAGTTAAATAGTATTATCAATTTGTTCATTTAAATTTTCTCTTTAGCTTAAAAATAAAATAATAAGTAAAAAAAATTGCATATTAAATGATTTTTAGGCTACATATACTAAAGTTGAGCTTGATTAGTTGTAAATATTTAGATGTGATTATATCTCACTTCTAAAATTATTCTAGCATTTATTTGATTGAAATTGGATAAATTGAGTTCTTAATCTTGAAACTCACTTAAATTCAGATATGAAGAGTGAGTTTCAACCATTAGGGTGTGGAAGTCATTTTCACTTCTTTATTTTATTTTATTTTTTAATTTGAATAGTAATATAATGATACTAAATTAGTAGATGATAATTTTAATATAGCCTTTATTTATAATAGTATTATATTATATTAAAAAATTAATATGTGAGAGAAAGTTAGAGAATAAATAAAAAAATTAAAGTTGTTCAATTAAATAATGAAATTGAATTCACAATAAAAGGGTTACTACATAATAAATGAATATCAAATTTAAATCCACATCATTGTAAAGATTTTTTAAGAGATAAATCGATCCTAAAAGCTCTGTCCTCAACTAAAATTTTAAATCTTCATGACTTACATCCAATCCTTTGTTTTTTCATAACATGTTCCTCAAAAGCTATTGTGAGAGGTCTCTTTCCAAATCATATTACAAGGCAATTGACTATAGTGTTCATTTATAGAAATATATTACAAAAGGGCAAATCAATGCATTATATGTAAACCAAATTTTAAATCTAGTCATATATTCTTTACTTGTTTGGAAAAGCCTAAATAAGTACTTGTTTATGATTGCAAGCAAGGTGAAATAACTGTGAGAGCAAATCAATGTAGTCCTCCCATAAGTCACTAAACTCAAATTACCATATTCATATTTAAAACCTAAATTTCTAACCTCTAAATTCAAGATGATCCAAAATCTAGTATAAAGGCATATATAGTTATATAATGTGGCAGGAAAAATAAAATACTTTTTAGATCTATTTTTAAATAGCTATTGAATGGCATTTGGGATATGCCAAAAAGAGATTAACTTCCCAGCATTTTACAAGCTCTAGGAGATCTCCCCAAGACCAAGAAGAGCCTATAATTTTGGCTCTAGGTGGCACGCTTCCCTAGGGTCGTCAGGCTAAATACTTAAATATGGGTGGGACGGTGTGTCGGGCTCTAGTATGGTGACGCCGCTTTGCCCGCATGGTCGGCGTGGTCACGTCAACTCCCCGATGTAATTACGCTAGGCTCATTTTCTTGCGGCTTGGTCATGCCACTTTCGGGTTTGACCACGCCAAAGATGGCTTTCGTGCAACTAAGGGAAGGCTCAGCACGGTCGCGTCATCTCACGACATAATTACGCCGTAGGATTTGTCTTGCAGTGTAGTCATGTCGCTTTCGGGCATGGCCACATCCAAATAATAAACCAGTCCATATTTTAGATCCAAATCCAATTTGAATGTTAATACGGTCAACTCATATTCAAATCTTTCGAGACAAATTTAGATGCTCTACCAATTATTATTAACTTAACAATAATTTATATTTTTCTCCTATGCTTGAAGAACAATAGTAATGATCAACTTAGGTGTTAATGCCCTAAGCAGGCTACCGATTTTCCATTCATATAATACATGCAAATTAGTTAGTAGTTTTCGACATGTAAGTGCATGAAACGCGTGTCCAACCTTGTAGAATATGTACCAAAAAACATCTTTCATCCCCAAAGATCATGAAATTAGGCATGAATTGTTGTTTATGATTTAAACGCAACTCTCTCTCTCTCTCTCTCTCTCTCTCTCTCTCTCTCTCCTCTCTCTCTCTCTCTTGTATTATTGAATATCATGGACCCAAGCTAAATAAGTTAGGTTCGCGGAAATGTACATACATGCCACACAATTCTCCTATGTTTAAATGCTTAATAGGCTAACACCAAAAGTTCGATATTTTACACTTATAACACCTTGGTGTTTTTAACCTATATAAGAAGAAACCTGTTTTACATTTAGAAAGACAGTAATAATTGATGCGTGCTAGAAAATTCGGGGCGGTAGAGTAATGAATTATCGTCTTAGCGTTGCACGAGAATTCAGCACACACTCAGATAAAAATTAATCGAGCTGTAATCACACCAGAAGTTTTTATGTGGAAAACCCGTAAAGAGGGAAAAACCACGGGGTCTGGCCCAGTTGTAAAAATCTACTATAAATTGATGATTACAAATGACCCTTTGTCCCACATACGGGAAAGGGTTACTAGCTTTCCACGTTACAACGTCGACTGATGACGTTTAGTAAGCGGTGGTTGATGGAAAGTTAGCGGTATGAAAATTTAGCGGTAGCTAACAACAGTCGATGACGGTCGGCGGTAGTTGACAGAGGTTAGCAGTGATCGGCGGCGTTCAACGGTGGCCGGCGGTGGTCAACAGAGGTCGACGGTGGTTGTCGACGGTCAATGGTAGTCGACGACGATCAACGATGACGAGAATGATCTTGGACTTGAGCTCCTTCTCAAAG
>NW_018219264.1:4651-11364 GCF_001263595.1 Phalaenopsis equestris | reverse complement strand
TTCAACGCTGACGACGCTTGAATGGGCGCCTTGGATCTGACTTCAGCTATTAACCCCTTAAATTCGTGATTTTCACCGCAAACCTACATTTTTACCCCTTGAGTTACCTTCACCCTTTATGTGTTTGTAAAAGTGTATTTTCATATGTAAAAGTCAGTTCGTTGTTGTTTGTGAAATGATTGTTTGTGAAATGTTTATTTGTGAATTATTGTTAGATAAAAATTTGTGTTTAAAAATACTTAAAAAACTTTGGAGTAAATGGAAAGGAAATTGCAAATTTGAAAAAATCAAAAATTGAATTTCACGCCTTCAACGCTGACGACGCTTGAATGGGCGCCTTGGATCTGAGAGCAGCTATTAACCCCTTAAATTCGTGATTTTCACCGCAAACCTACATTTTTACCCCTTGAGTTACCTTCACCCTTTGATTTTCACACCTAGGGCTTGATTTTGGCTGGATTTGAGGCAATTTAGAGGCTAAGGAACTTCAAATTTCAGCTTCTCTAGGTAAGAGCTACACTCTAAACTAAAACTATTTTTATTTTTACCAAGGATTTTTCTAACGTTACCTAGATCCGAATGTTTTAGAACTTTTTGAGAGATTTTGAGAAAATGCTTTGGTGAAGAACTCTTACATAGTGGATCTAAGTTTAAAGTGCTTTACATTTTGATTTTTGGAATTTTGGAATTTATTCTGATTTTTACCAAATTTTTCTTAAATTTCCTATGGCACCTAGAGCGAGCAAAAGAAAAATAGATTATGATGAGCAAAAATTTGTTAGCTATAAAGCTAGTGTTCGATTTCATAGTCTTTGTGAAAATAAAAAAGTGATTCTGAATCGTGATTTCAAAAATCTGGGAGGAGAAGTTGAACAATTAACTATCGTTCGGTAATGGGAAAACTTCCACTATTTTACGGCTGATGCGATAATTGGGATAGTTATGGAATTTTATGCCAACTTTTCGGAGGCTTCTGATGATTTTGTTTTTGTTCGCGGAAAAAGGGTGGAGTTTACTCCAAGAAAAATAAATGAGTTTTATCAGTTAGAGGATGTTTATAGATGCCAGTATCATTCATTTTCTGCTACAAATGAGGCCTTAGATGAGGTAATTTATTTTCAGACTAGCGAAAAAGGGGCTTGGAAAGTAAAGAATGGAGTTAAAGTCAACTTTGAGTTAAAGTCAATGGAGTTAAAGTCAACTTTCCCCTTTCTATGCTAAATATAGTATCTAAGGCCTGACATTATTTTATTTCTGGGAGAATGATTCCATCATAACATCATATTGAGTTGACCAAAGATGGAACCATTATGAACTTCTATATTCAACAAGTGATGGACATAAATGTAGGCTCTATTATTTAATGAACACTCGATCTATTGCTCTAGGAGAGACCACTGGTGGATTGGCACACTCTGCTCTTATTTAAACACTTTGTGAACAGGCAAGAGTTGATTTCAGACCAGATGAGGAGAGGATTGAGCCTCAAAGACCTAGTTGGCCTGCAAACATTAAGACTTATGAGTCCCATGTTGATTAGAGATCTAGAAGTAAGGGCGAGGATATTCTTTCTTCTAGAACCCCTACTTTTAGTGAGCCTACTTCTAGTGACCCCAGTAACAAGGAACTATTGGACCAGATCATGATTTAGCAGGGGGTATTTTGAGGATGGGTCATAGATTACAAAACATGGATGCCAGAAATGCCCATACAAATGATTTGATTTGGCAAAAGTTTGACTATGATGCTGCTTATGATGATGCTTTAGTGAGATACATGAGGGGTGATCATTTATTTTGGTTCCCTATTCACCCTATTTATACTCCATATTAGCAGCAAAAGTTGGATGTTGATGAAGAAGAAGAAGATGATGATTGGTGATCTTTTTGTTAGTTTGTATGTGATTATACTTTGTGACTATGTTATGTGTTTTGTGATATTGTTGAGACTGTTTATTAGATTTTGAGCCTCTGTTGTTATGTTGTAATGTGAAACAGTAATTTTTATAACTATTTTCATTTCTAGAATTTAATTTAGTAATTCTAGAATTTAGTTTAGTTCTATTGTTAGTTTCAGCATTTTGTTATATGTATTGTAATTAACTCTTTCTAAGCAGATTATATATGTATTATGTGCAATTTAATGTTTTAAGCCTTGTAGCTTTTCATATTAGCACCTGAAGTATTTCAGAATTTATTTTAAAAAATTAGAACCTTCAACAGGTATGTATTTTCTTTATGTATTTAATGTTTTTTTTCACCCTTTATTTTTAAGTTCTTCATTATGTGGGGGGGGGGGGGGGGGAGAGAAAAATTACTTTTTTAAAAAAAAGAAAGATGGAATATAATTTTATTTGTCCTCATTTAACTATATTTTCAAAATTTTAAATTTAACATTATCTTTGGTATTATGAGTTAACTTTAGATAACCATATTTATGATTCTAAATATTTAGTAAATTTAAGTAAAAATTTTCAATACTAAAGGTTAATTCTAGAGAAAGAGAAATTTGGTAAAAGAGAATAAGACAATGTTTTTCTATTTTAAGTAACAAAATTTGTTTTTTTGAAGTATTAAAAATCTTAAAAGATTCATGTAAAAAAAAGAATTAAACTTTATGAAATCTTTAAGTTAATATAAATTTGTTAAGTGAAGAAATGTAAAAAGTTTTTAACTTTAAGAAGAGGATAGTGAAGTTCAAAATCATTAGAAGCTATTCAGATATAGTAATCCTCACATAGGAAAAAAGAGAGAAAGAAAAGAAAAATGGATTAAAAAAATGATCCTTAAAAGAAAAGAAAAATAAAAAGATGTGGGGAGAAGCTTGAGGAGATGCTTAATTAAAAATTGGCTTCACTTGAATCAACTTAAGGAAAAAGACATGGACACATTTTCTAAACTTTTTGTTTGAATATTAGCTTAATTATTTGTAAATTTTAATGAATTTCCTATTTATATGAATATTCTAAGTGACTTTAATATGACAAATTGCAATTTTTCATGAAAGAAATAGAGCATCAGAAATATTGGACTTAATGCTGAATATCCTTACACCTTTAGTATTAACTAGAGTTGTTTTGAATTTTTCTTAAGTTATACTATTATGTTTAGATAACTAAAATATAGAATATCCTTACACCTTTAGTATTAACTAAAATCATTAAATTCTTTACCATAAGTCATAATTTTATGTAGTAGAGGAGTTACTTGAGGACAAGTAACATGTAAGTTTGGGGGATTTTGATACACTGAAAATATATGCATTTTTAGACCTATGTTTTATACTTATTTTATTGTGATATTGCACATTAATGGAAGGTATTTTGATGTTTTCTTGTAGGTTGTTGATTTGTAGGACTTGAAGCAAAAAGGAAGCAAAAAGGATGGAATTTGGAGTCAAAATGACGTTTTTGAAGATATACTCAGCGCCGACTACGCAAAACAAAAGTATAGACTAAGAATTTTTCTTAGCGCCGACGATGCCAAAAGAGCAACAAATTAAATTGTGGGACACCTGCGCCGATGGCACCAATGTTTAGATTGGTGTCGATGGCGCCAATGTCGGTTAGCCCTATTTCTAGAAGATTCAACGTATTTGGACGATTTTTGAAGAGATTTTGGAGGCAGCTCTTGGAGATCTGATTTTTGAAGAGATTTTGGAGGCACCTCTTGGAGATCTGACCCTAAGCTTGAGCTCTATTTGGGGCCAAAATTCATCAGGAAACAAACTCATTCACTCCTAGAGTCCTTCACTCCTTCAATCTTTCACATTCCTTTTTGCTCCACAATGTTCCACTACGCTCCTTTTTTTTCATTCTTCATAATACATATCTTGAGTCCTCCTCCCCAACTCTCCTTTGGCAATAGAACAACTATGTCTAGTGCTTCCTCAGATATTTCATTTTTTCTTGATTTGTGAAGCTTTGGAGAGTAAAAATCAATTCAATGAGGTAAATTCTGCTTCTTAAGCTTATTTTTTCTTTTTAATCAAGAATTCTTTGGGATTTTCATTGATTTGTCAATTACTTGGGGGAAGCTTGATTTATACCATAACTTTCATATTGTGTGCATCCACTATCACTCTCTACCTCAATCCTGTAAATTTTAATCATCTTTACTCTTTCATGGCTCCAAAAACCAAAGGAAGGAAAGAAAGTTCTTTATTTAACAAAATGAAATTTATAAGCTCCAAAGCTCGGGTGTGTTATGATGATAATTCAGTAGCAAAGAAAATGATTGCTAGGATGGTTTTATTCTCCCTAAAGGAGCAGTGGAAATTATGATGTGAGTTGTAAGTGGCAGGCTTTCTGCTACACCATTTGTGTAGCTATGGTTCCTGTAGTTTGGGAGTTTTATGCCAACCTCTTTGATGCCTCAACAAATCCACTTTATGTAATGGAGAAGCAAGTAGCTATCTTCCCTTTCGTACATTATTGCATTGCTTTCATTTTGATGCTGATGAAATCATTAATTCTTAACCAGTGGGAGAGAGACTTTGAAGGTGAGGAATGACCACAAGGTTAATTTTTGTTCATCTAAACTTAATGCACCTTCCAAGGTTTGTCAATATTTTATTTCTGTCAAGATCCATTCCTCAACTAATTTGAGTTAAGTAACAAGAGTGAGAGAGCATCTCTGAATTACTACATTCAGACCATGAAATTCATTGATATGGGGGATGTCCTACATTCTATTTTCAAAGCTACCAAGGGGGGATACACTATAGGGTTAAGACACCCTTCCACTATATTTTTCCTTTATCAATAGTCAGGTGTCACTTTTGTGGGGTAGAAGTATCTGCTTCATCCTTTGAAGCTCATATCTAAAGATAATGTGAATTTATACGTTAAACATGTTGTTTTTGGGCTCAAAGTGATTTCTTCTCAGTTATCTATCTTGCAACCCTCTACTTCAAATTCTTTGCCTCGACCCACCACTAGTGTGGCTTCTATGTCAGCAATATTGAAGATCATAGATAAAAACATCTCCACTCTCCATTATACAGTCTATGGTCTTGCTTATCATATGGAAAATCCTAAATGGCAAAACAAACACCAATATGATCACACCACCACTGTTTATGCCGCTCAGTTAGAGATGTATCAGAGGAAACAGTGGATTGGCGGGGAAAACTAGGTAGAGTGATCCTGATTTTTTCATATGTAAGGATTTAAGAAGTTAACACCACTACACCACAAAAAACTTGATCCTTATAGGAAAGTAAGTTGTCTAAAACATATATATAATTATAGGTAATTAATAATGATATTCTACGCAAGTATACGTATCGTTATCATATAATAAAGGATTATCTATTTAAGACCCAAATATCTATTCCATAGGGAAGGTGTAAATTGGCAATTATAAGTTTAACTAGGAAATTTATAGAAAATCAAACAAAATCACTGTCACTAATTTTGAATGTTGAGATGTTATCAATGCTAAAGTACTTAACTATTAGCAAAATAGAAATGCAAAGTTTAAAAAGTAAATACTAATCTACTAACTATGTTTATGAAATGAAGATTTCTTATGTGAAAAAGCACCCTTCCCACTACAATGAGGTTCAGGTCAAATGAGATGAGACAAATATTTATAATATGTATTGTGCCAAATAGGAGCAATTATAATTCTCTACCCTGATACAGTGAATAGAAAATCATTGGCTAATCCTAGGTTTAGTCCCTAAATCCTTGGCTAGGCTAGAGGATACCAGCTCCCACTCTAGAGCTCTCACTTCCCTTCACCTGAAGGCTAACTCTCGCTTTAATTTTTAAACACTAAGACTAAATTGGGGATTTTAGTCTGTCACCCTAAAGATTCTCCAAATCTACACCCAACAAATAATATTTCTCTAGTTATTTTCACTTAATTCCATTAACGATGTTCTCCTTCATATAATCAAATGTGATCCTTACTCTAATGTAGAACTCATACTCCAATTCCTGGATCATATGTTTCACAACACATTTTAACAATTCAATTGGCCAGATCGAAAAGTAAATTAAGTTCAAAGTTGAAAATCATCAAAATTTATTTTACAATTTAATATTGGCACATTCATATTATCTCTTCGTTTCACCATATCTCACAGTTGGGAGAAAGATAAAGATAACTACTCAGACTGCATAAGAAAGAAATAACAAAACACAAATTTCATATATAAAAGAAAGTTCATACAACACTAATAAACAAACAAAACTTATCTGAAACTCTTTCGTAAAGGAAACCCCTTGTAGCCTTTCCTAAGAAATGTAGGAAGAAGATATCTCTCAATTTTCTCCTTCTCCAACACTCTTACAATAAGTTTCAAACTAAATCTCACCACTCAAACTCTAAACTATAAAATAAAAAGCACTAATGGACTCTAATATGGTGGTGGAATGAAGATGGATTTTGAAGAATGGCGAAGATGGAGCGTGGTGGAATGTCTTGGAGCAAAAAGGTGTCACTTTTCTGATGAATTTCTGCCCCATATAAAGCCCAAGGTCGGTTCTCCAAGAGGTACCTCCAAAAACTCCTAAAAAATTTTCCAAATACATCGAACCTTCTAGAAATGGGGGTTGAACCGCCTTTGGCGCCGTCAACGCTATTTCTGGCAGCGTCGGCGCTAAGTAAAAATTTCAGCTATTCTGTTGTTCTACGTCGTCGGCACTGCCCTTGGCATGGTCATCATTGAGTACTTCTTCAAAAACATCATTTTGACTCCAAATT
>NW_018219264.1:0-1532 GCF_001263595.1 Phalaenopsis equestris | reverse complement strand
ACTATTTTGATTTTTTCAAATTTTCAATTTCCTTTTAATTTACTCTAAATTTTTTTTAGTATTTTTCAATAGAAATTTTTATTTAACAATAATTCACAAATAAACATTAAAAAACAATCATTTTCACAAACAACAATAAACTAACTTTTATATACGAAAATACATTTTTTACAAACACATTTCACAAATCACACATTCACACATAATAAGAAAAATAATTATAAATCAACGTCGAAATCAAGCCACAACACTAAACGCTGACACAAAACTATACACATAATCAAAGTTCAGAATTCTAAAGCAAAAAAAAACTAAACCAAATCAAATCAAATCCACACAATTACATCAAATACATAAATATTATTAAGCAAGTAGAGAATACAAAGTCTTCAGTCATTCCGCTTCATCTTCAGTGTTTTCACCTCCTTTAATATCTCACATGGATTGGTAATGAACATATAGGTTGTAGAAGGATCAGTACAAGAATTGATCTATCAAATTTTCTTCAATCCACATCGATCCACCCATTTTCTTTAAACATCCAAACTAATCTTGCTTCAAAAGTTTCAGTATGATCAAAATTTTCTTTCATTCTCCAATTAAGGTGATCAAAAGGTACTTAAGATCTCCCACTGCATTCATAATACTCTGAAGTTCCCTTTCATTTTTCTTCAATTTCTTCTTCAAAGCAAGCAAACATTCTATTGTTGGTGGTATTAATGGTGTTGAAGCATGTGAAGAATGATCCATAATAGCATTTAGTGCTTCATTCCATTACAAACATACTGATCATCAATAAGGATCATGGGCTCCCATAGTAGTAAAACTTTTTCCCAACTTTCATATGGCACTTGGGATTGACTGCAAATAAGAAAAATTGTAGAAGGATGCCCAAGTTCATTAACTAACCCATTCGTAATGATACCCATAACAAATTTAAATATGATTGATCCTATATCAATAGGTTTTTCCATTTGAATATAATAGTTTAAAATAGTAGTTTCCTTTGTGACTATACTAATCTTCATAGTAGGGAATAATTTTGCACAAATAAAAAAATGCCACTGCTTCGAAATTGGATTAAGTGATGGAGCAGGAAAACTAATATATCCTTCATCTCGTACTTCCCACATATCACTTTCATCCATCAAAAAATTATAAACATCTTGCATCAAATCTTGCGTAATAATGAAATTTGTATAATGACAGATTGGAACATTTTCTATCATATACAATTCATTAATCCTCGCAGGAGTAAATGATAAAACCTTACCTCATATGAAGACAACTCCTTTGGTAATTCCATGTAGATTTGCATAGAACTCCTTCACTACAAGCATAACAACTGCAGCGGTAGTGTAACACATAACTTCCCATTGCCTTTGCAAAATGATTTTGTCAACTGGAGCACTTGGATTGATCTATCCATGATTAACAAATCCTCTTTCCTTGATCGATCTCTTCTTCATAATAACTTTATCGTATAGACTCTGTACATCGAAACTAATAAACTTTATTTTATTGAAAACTCC
>NW_018219263.1:0-338 GCF_001263595.1 Phalaenopsis equestris | reverse complement strand
CAGTCTAGATTTACTTCAGTATTTCAAGGAAAAAAATGTATTCAAGATCGTGTTTTTGAGAGTCTGAGAGGAGAAGTTGAACAAGTAATTACCGAACGGAGGTGGGAAAATTTCTGTTATACCACCAATAAGGCTGCTGTGAATATTGTGAAAGAATTTTATGCCAATGCGTTCTATTCTGAGGATAAAATCGTTTGAGTAAGAGAGTTTTCTGTTGAGTTTAGTGCTGCCCGCATTAACTCTTTTTATGAAGTCCCATACTCTTACATCTGTAATTACAAAACCTTCAGTACAATGGAAGGACCGCTGAACGATGTCATTAACTTTCTCACTGATGG
>NW_018219262.1:0-276 GCF_001263595.1 Phalaenopsis equestris | reverse complement strand
GCTAGAGAGAGCCAAAGCTAAAGAGAGAGAGAGAGGATAAATTAAGTACTGAAAGAGATGGAGGCATACTCTCCCTATCTCCCTCGCTCCCTCTCTCCAACTCTCTCTTATATCTTCTTCTTCCTCTCTCTCTCATTCTTTATTTCTCTTTTCCTCTATCACTCATGCACTTCTTTGTCTCTATATTTCTTTTTCTTGCTCTTTGAGAGATGGAGGGAGGGGGGACTGACAGAAAGAAAGTGAGAGAGATGGAGAACAAGAGAAGAAAAATAGAGA
>NW_018219261.1:37501-38228 GCF_001263595.1 Phalaenopsis equestris | reverse complement strand
GGAACGAGAAGACTCCCTAGGTACACTTTTACAGTATACAAGTGTTGTCCTTCTCGTACTTTCATACTGTACTTTTATACCTGTAAATTTGTATGCTAAAAAAAAGATGTCACCCTGCATGAAAACTAAAACCATCAAAATAGCCACATAACCATAACCAAAACCAAAACTAAAATCAACCAAGATAAAATTCACCGCCGGAACATTAAAAATATAAAATAATTCAAAATTTAATCACAAACATCACAAAAAACCACAACTTTAATTAAAATAAGATGTCTCTATCGGATGATCGAGAATCCCTCGGAGGAGGTAACATACGGTTGCTAACGAGGCTTCCCACGGTTTAAATGAAATTATGGAACTCATTAAGTTGGGTTTAGTAAGTTCATTCTGACTAAGTGAATCCAATAAAAAATTGTGGTGCCGGAATGAGGGAACCGTAGGATCCTAACCAATGTCGCTCTAATCAACTTTAATATTACCTCATAAAACTTAAAGAGCTTAAACCATAGGGCCTCCTGATTTGACATTACAACTTAACACACTAGATAACTTAAACTTGTTGCGACAAGGAGCTTGGAGCTAGCATGGTGGGCAGCATGACCATCTTCAACAACAAAACCTGTCTTCCCCAGCTAAACTAATCTTCCTTCCTTAGAATTAAACAACAAAGCCATAGGACTTTGAGGTTTCTTGCTTATGCAACGTAAATCCTCACCTTATC
>NW_018219261.1:27030-35824 GCF_001263595.1 Phalaenopsis equestris | reverse complement strand
AGGTGGGGAGGATACTGGCTGCTACTCTATAGCTCCCACTACTCCCTCACCTAACGACTAACAATCTTGCATTAGTTTACAATCAACTGGAGCAAATTGGGGAGTTCAATCTGTCACCTTAAAATCTCCAATTCTGCATTCAACAAAGTATATTTCCCTATTTATTTGAACTCAATCCCTTGGATGAAATACTCTCCCATTAAATAAAATGTGATTCTCTCCATGTTGTAGAAATCATAGACCTCTCTGAACATAGGTTTCTCAACACATTTCAACATTTCAATTGGCCAAATCGAAAAGTAAATGAAGATATGGGTTCAATTCATCACAAATTATTGACATTTAAAACTGTAAAAGATAAATCAATTCTTCACAAAACTAAATCTCATTGTAGGGAGAAGGATAAGAAAGAATACTCAAATTTCATGAAATTGATATGATAAAACACAGATTTAATTAATAAAAAAAAAGCTTACAAAACAAAAGAAATAAAAATAAAACTTATCTCACAATCCTTCCCAAGCAAATCTCTAGAAGTTCTCTCCAAGCCTTTCTCTCTTTACAATCACTCAAAATTCTCTCTTAGAAGTGAAATGAAGAAGAAATCTCTCACCTTCCCTCTCCTCTTACAACCCCAGAAGGAAATCTCCTCTTCTCTCTATATCTCTAACCACGCCCGTTTCTCTCTCTTGCACGCCACAGACTTCAACTCTTACTAAGAGAAGATGAAATCTAAGGTTTTTAGCCTCCAAATCCTTCTCTTTCATCCACAATGTCGTGCCCTAGACCAAGGTCTTGAGGTAGGTGACAACTCAAGCAGTAAAAATGGAGGCAATTTCATGATTTCCTATAAAATAAGGCATGTTTAGATTTTTGGCGCATCATGTGCCAAGACTCTGTAAATTGGCGTAGCATGCACCAGAGCTCAATTTTACCAAATTTTAATTTTTTATGGAAATCTTCTCCGTACCACTTTACGTCAACCTCTATTTGACTCAAATAAACCTTTCTAAGCATATATAAACATCATACTAATCATACTAACACAAACCTTTCACAAACAACACAAAACTCACATTTATATATATAATCTGTGCTATTACAAATTAATATTTTTCAAGCCAAGAAACATCAAATTCAGTGTTCTAAAGCAAACAAACAGCCTAACACTAAAATCTAAACTTCAAAATTCAAAACATAAACATAGATAGTGTTCATTAGAAAGGAAATGCAATCCAACTTAATAAATTAAAACAAATAATACTAAACAAAATGTTTCATGCATAAATTAAGATCAAACAACTTCTTCACTATCGTCCTTCTAGATATCTTCCACAGATTGGTAATGCACATATAAGTTGTAGAAGGGTTGAAATGGAAATTCAACAGTTGAGTTTTCCTCCTCAATCCAAGCATATTTCTTGAACATACGTACCAATCCATCTTCAATACGCTCTGTATGTTAAAAATTTTCCTTTAGTCTTCAATCTAGATGATTCAGCATTTTAGTAATATTCCCAATCACGTGCATGAGAATATGTACCTCTTTCTCTATCTTCTTAATCTTCTTCAAAAGTGCACTCGAGTTGTAGAAGGTTTGAACATGTGATGAATTATGACATCCTTGATCAATCAGTATATTCATATCATTTTCATCTCCCATTCCAATACAGTTGCAATAGACTTCCGGATCCATCGGCTTCCAAGAAAGTAGCACTTTTTCCCAACATTCATATTGACTGTACAGTAGGAAAATAGTGGATGGATGTCTCAGTCTAGCTGTAGATCCATTCACAATCAAACACAAAACTAATTTCAAAATAGTAACTTCAACATCAATAGGTTTTCCGGTTTGAATGCAATAATTTAGAATGGCACTCTCCTTAGTTACCTTACTAATCTTCATGGTAGGCAATAATTTTGACGAAATGAAGAAGTGTGAAACCTTTAAAGCTGGATTTAAAAATGATGAGGGAAAAGTTACATTTCCATCATCTCTAGCCTCCCAATTGGCATCTTCATCCATAAGGTAGCGGTAGAGTTCATTCATATTATCTCTCGTAGGGGTAAAATTTGCATAATGGCAGATAAGTGCATTTTAAATCATAAACATCTCATTTATTCTTGAAGGAGTGAATTCACAAACCCGCCTCAAATGTAAATCATTCCTTGGTTGATCCCATGAAGATTTGCACAAAATTCTTTTACTACAAAAATAATAACAGCGCAGTAGTGTAGCAAAACACTTCCCAATGCCTCTGCACAATAATCTCTTCTACTCAAGCATTCGGCATGTTGAATCCTCAATTAACAAATCACCTTTCTTTGATAAGCCTCTTCTTCACTATAACTCTATCATGTAGTTTCTGCACATCAAAACTGATGAACGTTCTTCGGTTGAAAATTCCAAATCTAGCAGAGCTTTTAGAGTGGGAAGCCATATAATTTGAATAATGGTGACTCTTCCCTCATTTTCCCCCATAAAATATTGTTTATAGTCAATTTTTAGGAGTTATATGGAGAAAAAACTCCCAAAAAATGCAAAAAATACCATTTAACACGTTTTAATTTTTTGCAGACTTGCGGCACATCATGCGCCAACTCTCTATAATGTGGTGCATCATGCGCCAACCGGCACATCATGCACCAGTGCCAAATTTTTTGTCATTTCTATTTCTATCCATTAAATTCTCGATTTTTCTATAAAATTAGACAAATAAAGATGTTTTTAAAAATTTTATCAAATACACAGACAACACAAAGACATAAACATAAATATTCATAAAATATTTCAAACAAAACAAACTCAAAAACTAACTAACAATGATACGTATAGGTTACCTCCCACAAAGCGCTTAGTTTAATGTCGTCAACCCAACATTCCCAGTTTTATTTTGGGTGACCCAACTTTACAGTCTCTTTAAAAGCTGGTCTTTAACCATCAAAATATGATTTCAATCTGTGCCCATTCATTTTAAATATTCTTTCAATCTTGGGGTCTTCAATATTAACTACCCCATATGAATAGACTTTTAAAACTCTAAATGGCCCTTTCCACCTAGACTTCAAATTTCTAGGAAATAATTTCAATCTTGTATTATATAATAAAATTTCCTGTCTAGTTTAAATTCTCTTTTTATTATCTTTTGATCATGCCATTGTTTCATCTTTTCCTTAAAAATCCTCGCATTATCGTAAGATTCTTTCCTAATTTCCTCAAGCTCATTCAATTACAATAATATTATCTTACCAGCTTCTTTCAAATTGAAATTGAATTCTTTTATCGCCCAATAAACTTTATGCTCCAATTCAACTGGTAAGTGACAAGTCTTCCCAAAAGTTAATCTATAAGGGGACATTCCTATAGGTGTCTTATAGGCTATCATGTATGCCCATAATGTAGTATTCAATCTAGTAGACAAATTTATTTTACTAGGATTAACACTCTTTTCCAAAATTCTCTTTATTTCACAATTAAATACTTCTGCTGAATTGCTAGTCTAGGGATGATAAGTAGTTGTAATTTTATGCATTATATTATGATTTTCTACCAATCTTGCAACCAATCTTTTATTCCTGAAATGAGATCCCCCATCCGTAATGATTACTCTAGGCATTTCATATCTCGTAATAATATTTTTCATTAAAAATTTTCAAACACTTCGAGCATCATAGTGAGGCAGAGCAACTGCTTCAATCCATTTTGAAACGTAGTTGACTGCAATTAATATATATAAGTTTCTGAAAGAGGGTACAAATGGTCTCATAAAATGAAATCCCCATACAGAAAAAATTTCAACTTCCAACATAAAATTTAGGGGTATTTCATTCTTTTTTGAACTATTTTCTACTCGCTATCATCGATCACATGTTTTTATATATGTTTTAACATCCTTAAATAGAGTAGACCAATAAAATTTAGATTGTAGAATTTTATGAATAGTTTTATCATTCCCAAAATGTCCTACAAATTCAGAATCATGAATTTTTTGAATAATTTCCTGAATTTCTTTATAAGGCATACATCGTCTCATAATTAAATCTTTACATTGCTTATATAAATAAGGATCATCCTAAAAATAAGATTTTGCATCATGAATGAATTTCTTTCCATGTTATTTTGTTAATCCATATGGTAAAATACCACTAACAAAATAATTTACAATATCAGCATACCAAGGTATTTCCCATCCTTTTACAGCATAAAATCGTTCATCAGGAAAAGTTTCATTAATCTTTCTTTTCTAAATCTCTTTTTCCATGTCAAGCATTTCATCTTGTTCTAGCCTAGACAAATGATCAGCAATTTAATTATCATTCTCTTTTCTATCAATTACTACAAAATCAAACTCTTGCATCAGAAGTATACATTTACTTAATCTTAGTTTAACTTCCTTTTTAATAATTCTCTTTCAGTGGTAGTATAATTAATCTAAGCATCATTAAGAGTCTTACTAGCATGTATATAACCTTAAAAATCTTGTCATATCTCTGTCCTAAAACAGCTCAAATTGCATAATCACTAACATTTCAGAGGTGATCAATTTTAGGAGCAATTATCAATTTTTCCTTTAAAGTTTTGAAGGCTTTAAGGTAATCTTGATTAAAGTCAAATTTTGTATCTTTTTCCAGAAATTGGCATAAGGGTTTAGGAATTTTTGTAAATTCATTAATATATCTTCTGTAAAATTTAGCATGTCATAGAAAGCTCCTAACTCCTCTTATAGTAGTAGGTGGTGGTAAGTTTGATATAACCTATATTTTTGCAGGGTCTACTTCCTTGCCAGTTTCTAAAATTTTATGCCCAAGCACAATTTTTCCTACAACCATAAATTGATATTTTTCCCAATTCAATACGAGATTAGTCTTTTCACAATGTTCCAGAACTTTTTTCTAAATGATTTAGTCATATTTCAAATGAAGTTCCAAATACAGAAAAGTCATCCATAAAGACTTCAATCCCTATTTAAATCAAATCACTAAAAATTGACATTACACATCTTTGAAATGTTACAGGTGCATTGCATAATCTAAAAGGCATTCATCAAAAAGAAAAAGTTTCATAAGGACTAGTAATGTTTTTTTATCTTGATCTTATGGAGCAATGGGTATATGATGATAACTGGTATATCCATCTAAGAAAAATAATATTTAAGCTCAGCTAATCTATCCAACATCTAGTCAAAAAAGGGTAAGAGAAAATGGTGTTTTCTAGTGGCAGAATTTAATTTTCTATAATCTATGTAGATTCGCCAAATAGTGACTTAGCTTGCTGAAATTAAATCATTATGCTCATTTGTAACTAAAGTCACACCTCCTTTCTTTGGAACATAGTGAACTGGACTAACCCATACACTTTTTGAAATAGGATATATTATTCCAACATCTAACCATTTTAAAATTTATTTCTTTACAACTTCTTTCATCATAGGATTTAATCTCCATTGAGGATCAGCTCTTAGTTTATGTTGATCTTCTAATAAAATTCTATGCATACAAATTGAAGGACTAATTCCTTTAATATCAACTAATGTCCATCCAAAGGCTTTCTTATATCTTTTCAAAGTTTCCAAAAACTAATTTTCTTGAGTATCAATTAATTCTGAGGATACTATAACAGGTAATGTGGATGAATCTCCTAAGAAAGCATACTTGAAATGTGTAGGAAGTGTTTTTAGTTCTAGTTCAAGAGGTTTCTCAATAGATGGAATCAAATTCTTGTTACCTTTTATAGGGTCTAAAATTTCAAATCTTTCCTAAACATAATCCATATCCTCTTTACTCACTTCCATAAATTCATCTTGAATTTTATCCTCATCTTGATATTTCATATATTCCTTTTCAAATTCTCTTTCAAATTTTTTCTTGAAATATTCATTAATATACATTCTTAAGCATTCAATCTCTTCCTCTTTTCCAGGGTATCTCATTATTTTTTTGCAAAATTAAATGTAACCTCTTGATCACTAACTCTTATAGTTAGTTCTCCTTGTTGCACATCTGTCAAAGCTCTTCCAGTGACAAGGAATGGTCTTCCTAAAATGATAGGAATTTCCAAATCTTCATCCATATCTAATATAATAAAGTTTACATGAAAGATAAATTTATCGACTTTAACCAAAACATCTTCTATAACTCCTTTAAGATAGGTAATCGGACGATCAGCTAACTTAAGAGTTACAGTTGTATGTGAAATGTCTCCTAAGCCCAACCTTATGAAAATTGATAACGACCTAAGATTAATACTGGCTCCTAAATCACATAAAGTATTTTCAAATAAAGCTTTCTCATAAAATATGTCTCATATTGAACATGGAATTGTAAAACTTCCAGGATCCTTAAGTTTTTCGGGAAGTTTTTTTTTGAATTATAGTGCTACTCTCTTCAATGAGTGCAACAGTCTCATGATCTACAAACTTCTTTTTCTTATTAAGTATATCCTTCAAGAACTTCACATAGCTTGACATTTGTTCCAAAGTCTCAACAAATGGAATGTTTATCGTTAATTTTCTCAAAATTTTCAAAAATTTTAAAAATTGGTTGTCTTTATGTTTCTGCTTCAATCGTTGAGGAAATGGAGGCGGTGGTCTTTCTATAGTGATTTTTGTTGGTTTAATAGGATTTTCTACTTCAAAATGAAAATCTTTAACAGATTTTTCATTTTCCACCTAATTTTTTTTAATTTCAACTTCTTGTTGAACTCTATGTTCTAATTCTTTTCCACTTCTCAATTGAATAGCTTAATTTGCTCTTTATTCTGATCTTTAGGATTTACTTCAACATTACTAGGCAATGTTTCTGGACATCTATTGTTAAGTGCAGTAGATGTACATCCTAGTTGATTTTCAATGTTTCTGATAACATCTCCTTGACTTTGTAATTGACTACCCATTTACAATATCAATTCTTCCATTGATAGCTTTTTCTCCTCACTCTACAAATTATTAAATTCTAGGGGGTAATAAAGTTTATAAGCGTGATTTCCTTGATTGTTGGATTTTCCCAATAGGCTCGCAGTAGCGTTGTTTCCCCATACCGGTTTTGCAGCATTAGAGTTATTGTTGCTCCAACTAAAGTTTGGATGATTCTTCTAACCAAAGTTATAATAATTGGCATAAGATTATTAAAACAATTGTTTATTGCATTTAAAGTCTCATAAAAAGATTGAGATTATATCATTTGTCCCAAAGAGTTTTTCTCAAGCACAGGTGCTATCTGAGAATAATTCATATATTGATCTATCTTCTTTGATATAGCAGCTATTTGGGCAACTAAAATAGATATAGCATCAGAATCATGAATACTAGCTACTTTTTTGGATATACCCTTTTAGAGGGTCATTGAAAATTATTTGTAGTCATCTCTTCAATTAATGGATATGCTTCATCGAATGGTTTTGACATTAATGATCCACCAGTAGCAGCGTCAATTATCGATCTAGAAAATCCAACTAACCCATTATAAAAATTTTGAATTACTCATATGAAGATCCAACCAACCCTAATTGGCAGCTACAGTAAGGTTTTATATACTCAAATGAATTTCATCTGTAGTAGAATTAACATAATCTCTTAAAGGTATCTAATGATGTTCATTTTCATTTCCAGCATTAATAAAATTTCAAGCCATTTTACTGAAATGATCTTTCTCTTTCTATTGTTTTCAAATTTTTCTAAAATTTATTTTTAACTCAAAATCATAAGGTAATAAATTTTTAGATCTTACACTACGCATAAACAAAATATAAAAGATAATTAAAAACAAGCAAACACACTTAAACAAGAAAATGTTCAAACTAAACTACAAACACTCTTTTTTTATCATTATTTTTTTATTTTTTATTTTTTTGAAATAATATAAAGTAAAATACTAATATTTTCTCTTACTTCCCTGGCAACGGTACCAAAAACATCGTGCGGGGCGATTTAGTGTGACAATTTTATAAATAATTTTTAATATTACAAAATTACGCACAGCAGATATATAATAAATATGCAATATAATCCCAACAAAAATACTCTTTATGTAAATAATTTATCTTTTGAAATTCTTTTTAAACTACCAAATCCCTTTTAATCTCAATGCAAGTATACGTATCGCTCAAGTAATAAAGAGCTCTAACGGAGTTTTAGATATCGATCCCACAGGGAAGTTAAAAAATCTTAATTTATATTATGAAAATTATTTTATAACGAAAAAAAAATAAAGGTAAAAGTAAAGTGCGAAGTTTAAAAATTAACTACTGACCGACATTTTTCTTTTTGTAAATCGACAATTACAAGAATTTGATGACGCTACCAGAAGATTTAAATACCGACAACGGTGTCAAAATCTTGACTGCGACTTTATATATATGTGTTTGATTAAATAAAGATGTACAGATATAAAATCCAATAATGTCAAAGCCGAATTTATCAACACAAGTATACGTATCGCTCGACTAATATAGGGCTCTAATGGAGCCCTAGTTATCGATCCCACAGGGAAAAATAGAATACTACGGACTAAGGCTTAATAAAAAGTAATACTTCAACTACAACGGCGGCGTTCAATTTGCTTATCTATTACTAATAGGCAATTGAAATAAGTAGATAATTTGGATAACAAATAAATAACTATGATAGAAAGTAATGATAGAAAGTAAGGTTTAATTTGTGATATTCAATGTATAAGAAAGCATCCTTCTCCTTGTCAAGAAATTATAGTGAATGGATAAAATCAATTAGTTCAATTTTTATTTTGCCAAATAGGAGCATACTTATTCCTTACCCTTTGGTCCAGGCATAAAGAACAT
>NW_018219261.1:26701-26969 GCF_001263595.1 Phalaenopsis equestris | reverse complement strand
CCTCCCACATGCCCCTCACCTGAGGGCTAACATCTACACATCAGCACCCAAACGAGAGGACCGAATTGGGGATTTTAGTCTGTCACTCTAAAATCTCCAATTCTACGCCCAATAATAATATTTCCCTATTTGCACCCAACTTCCAAGATCTTTGACCTCCCTGAATCTTGGATGTAATCTTCACTTTAATTGTAAAACTCAACATATTTTAACAAATCAATTGGCCAGATTGAAAGTAAATTAAGATTGAAGTGAAAAGATCATGACA
>NW_018219261.1:22130-24736 GCF_001263595.1 Phalaenopsis equestris | reverse complement strand
AAAAAAATACTAAAATGAAAATAAATATCACATCGCATTACAATCCATAAAGTACTGAGCAACATCTACAACTTACAAATGCACATTTCTACTACCACATTAAACATTTATAATAATAAGATTATCTAAGATTACATAAAATAAAAATAAAAATACAAACATAAGTACATCAATTTCATTCTAAATATCAAAATCCCAAGCTATTTCATCGTTGCCTTGATCAGCAGGTCGATTGGGTTGATACTGAGTATATCGAGGGCATTCAGAAAATGTAACATCAGGCTCTCCTCTGTAGTGTCAGGCCTGAGTGTCATAATAAGCTATCTCAAAATCGGAATGCCTCTGCAAGTACTCACTATCATAATCATGTCGTCATTCTAAACCTCCAATCCTTTTATTTATTAAATCTATGCTCTTCCTCTGCAAGGTCAACTCATTCATCAAATCTGTTAAGGTAGGGGAGCTAGAAGGAGGAGGAGGGTCATAACTTGTAGAGGGGACATCTTTACTGGTAGAAGGTTCCTGACTCCTACTTCTAGTTCTCCATTTCTCATGGGATACATAAGTCTTCAAATTAGATTTACTAATGGGTTTCATAGGGTGAACCCATTCTTCCTCTCTAGCTTCCACTCCAGAAAGTTGGCAAAGTGTATAAATAAGTCCAGGATGTCCTAGACCTCCACTAGTTTCACTTCTTGCCGTGGTCAATATATTCTTGAAAATAATTCTCCCCATATTTATAGTTTTATTATTTTGAATACAGAAATTTAGAATAGCTCTATCTCTCGTTACCTCATTATGGTGATAAGTCCGTAACATAGTAGAGGAAATGAAATAGTGTCACGCCTTAGAGGTGGCATTCAACATGGAAGCAGAATAGTTTACCCTTTCTCGCTGCTTTATCTTCCACGTTCCTTTCCCATTAGTGAGAAAGTTAATCACATCATTGAGGGGGCCTTCCATTGTACTAAACAATTCATAGTGGCAGTTATAAGAATCTGGGACTTCATAGAAAGTGTTAATGCGGGCAGCAGTAAATTCCACAGGAAATCCACACACTTGTACAATTTCGTCTTCAGAATAAATCACATTGGCGTAGAACTCCTTCACCAAATTTGCATCGGCTTTATTGGTGGTGTAACAAAAGTTTTCCCACCTCTGCTCGGCAATAACCTGTTCAATTTCTCCTCCCTGACACTTGAAAACTTGGTCTTGTATACAATTTTTTCCTTTAAGTATTGATTTTTCCTTTAAGTTTTGAAGTAAATCGAGTTTGAGCCATCACATTAACGAAGCGTAAATCGTCAAACTTAACTCTTCTCTTTTGACGTGGAGCCATTTTTAATCTAATCAAATCAACTCAAAATTCCAAAAATTACTTCTAATATGTAAATCATGGCTTCCAATGGTAATTCAAAGAGTTCAACATTAAGATCCATGAATTTCTTCCATGATTTTCTTCACATTTTCAAATTTTCAGGTTTCCTCAATGTGGAAGAAATACATGGTGAAAATCAAATATTTTTAACTTGGAGTGAAGCTCTTACCTAAAGAAGATCAAATCCGGTGTCAAGAAGCCTTGAAATCATCTCCCAATCCAAGCTTTACCAAGCCCTAATTCGAAAATGGTGTTTTTAGAAGGAAGGGGATGATGAACAGTGGCGGTTGACCGGTCAAAATAACGGTTAAAGATGTATTTTCATGATCTCGCTGATGGCGGGGTCGATGGCGCTATTGGCGCGCTCTATTATGTTTTTGAACCTAAGTCTCAGGAAATTCCCGCCGTCAGCGGCGTCGAGGGCGCCGTCAGCGAGCTCTATTGATTATGATAAATTTTATATTTTTGCAATTTTGATAAATTCTAAGCCTAAATGATATCTGTTTAATCTTTATAAACATAATTTTAAATAGTTAAATGATGTACTTAACACATACAAACTTTCACCAAATAAAACATCACATTTATATATAAATTCCAAGGGGTACATTAAACGTTACATAACACACCTAAATTTGGTGTTTTCTCAACCTCAATACATTAATTCAGCATAGCAATCCAAACCACAACACTCAAAATGCTGAAAACAAAACATCCTATGCTTAGTCTCAACTATACAAAGATCTATAAGCATAATTCTAAAGCAAAGCAAATATAAAGTTCAAATCTAAACACACATAAACACAAAGGTAGTATAGTAAATCTACTACTCGTCATATTCTGTGCTCGTTTCTCCTCTGAGATCACCCATTTATTGCACATGAACGAAGAGGTTGTAGAAGGGTCAGAAAGGAAATTCTTCAGTTGAATCCTCCTCAATTAATTTCATCCTCCTCATCAGTCGTATCAAGCTATCTTCTAAATGTCCAGAGTGATCGAAATGTTCTTTCATTCTCCAGTCTAAATGATGAAAGAAATTGGAGATATTATTAATTATATTCATCATGTTTTGTATCTCCTTTTCTAATTTCTTGATTTGGCGCAGGATCACCAAAGACTTATCAGGAACTAAGGGTTGAACTGGTAGTGAATTCTGAGATGATTGGTCAACTATCATGGCCATGTCATTTTCATCTTCAATTGATGGGAATCTTTCAGTTGGATCCAA
>NW_018219261.1:21217-21788 GCF_001263595.1 Phalaenopsis equestris | reverse complement strand
GTAAATTTCATTCATCTGGTTTCTCGTTGGGACGAAATTGGAATAGTGGCAGACAAGAACATTCTCTATCATATATAACTCATTGATCTGTGAAGGTAAGTAATCAATCTTCCTCGCACTTAAACAACTCCTTGGTTGATTCCATGTAAATTTGCATAAAATTCTTTTACCACAGGAACTACCACGATGGCAGTAGTGTAGCACAGCACTTCCCATCTTCGCCGCACTATTGTTTCTTCAATATCCGTCATGGGATTATTCAATCTACGATTCAAGAATCTTCATTCCTTGATTAATCTTTTCTTCGTCAACAACTTGTTGAAGATTCGCTGCGCTTCCTCACTAATGCACCTTCGTCGATTGAAAACTCGCATTCTAGGATTATCAGGGGAATTGGACACCATAGGAATGAAGTTGACAGAGTTTTTCTTTGTTCTTGGGGAGAAAATATGAACTAGAGTTCAAATTTTTAAGTTTAAAAAGACTATTCCTGCCCAAAAACCATCAAAAATAGCTCGTCGGACACAAGAAACCGCCTCCAACCGGTCTCGTCGTTGGCAGCATCGCAAGC
>NW_018219261.1:19156-20998 GCF_001263595.1 Phalaenopsis equestris | reverse complement strand
AAGGGTAAATAAGAGTAGTAGAGCTTAATACTACCATAAACTAGCGATAATCTCAAATAAAAACTACTATAATTGTGAATAAAGTAAAGATAAATATGGGTTGCCTCCCATAAAGCGCTTGGTTTAACGTCGTCAGCCGGACCTATTCAGGTGTTATTCAGGTTGACTGATCATTAAAACCTCTTTAAAATTTGGTCAGTTACCTTCATAATATAGTTTTAATCTATGTACATTTACTTTGAATCTATTTCCCATTTTCTGATCTTCAATTTCAACTTTTCTGTAAGTATAAACTTGAGTCACAGTAAATGGCCCTGAACAACGAGACTATAATTTTCCAGGGAATAACTTCAGCCTTGTATTTTAAAACAAAACTACAAAACTTCTTGTCCTGGTTCAAAGTTCTTTTGGTTAATCTTTCGATCATGCCATAACTTTAATTTTTCCTTATAAATTTTGTCATTATCATAAGATTCATTTTTTAATTCTTCCAATTCATTTAATTGTAACAATCTCTTCTTACCAGCACATCTTTTAAATTTTAATTGAATTCTTTAATCGTCAAATATGCTTTATGCTCCAATTCTACTGGTAAGTGACAAGTCTTTCCAAAAATTAGTCTGTAAGGAGTCATTCCAATAGGAGTTTTATAATCAGTCCTATAAGCCCATAATGCGGTATCCAATCTAGTGGACCAATCTATTATACTGGGGTTTACAGTCTTTTCAAGTATTTGTTTAATCTCTCTATTAGAAACTTCAACTAATCCATTGGTTTGAGGGTCACTGGTTTGAGGGTGATAAGCAGTAGAGATTCTATGAATAATATTAAATTTTTCTGCCAATCTCTGAATATATTTATTCCTAAAATGGGATCCTCCATCAGTAATAATCATCCTAGGCATCCCGTATCTAGTGAAAATATTTTTCATTAAAAATTTTGAAACACTTTTAGCATCACAACGAGGTAAAGCTTGTGCTTTAATCCACTTAGAGACTTAGTCTACTGCAATTAAATATATAAGTTCCCAAATGAAGGAATAAATGGTCCCATAAAATCTAATCCCCAAACATTAAAGATCTCAACTTCCAATATGAAATTTAGAGGCATTTCATTTATCTAGATATATTGCCTACTCGTTGATGTTGATCACAAGTTTTTATATATCTATAAACATCTCTAAATATAGTAGCCCAATAAAATCTAGCTTGTAAAATTTTATAAGCAGTTTTATCGCTCCCAAAATGTCCTCCAAATTCAGATTTATGACATTTTTGAATAATCAGTTCAGTTTCTTCATCTGGTACACATCTCCTCATAATCAGATCCTTACATTTTTTATATAAAAAAGGCTCATGCCAAAAATTTGGTTTCGCATCATGAATGAATTTCCTTTACTGTTGCAATGTCAGCATAGGTGGCAAAATATCACTTACAATATAGTTAACAATATCAGTATACCATGGTATTTTCCACACACTAACATTATAAAGCTGTTCATCAGGGAAACTGTCTGTAATTTCATTGTCAACATAGATAATTCATGGTTTAGATAATTCATGATATTCTAATCTTAACAAATGATGAGCAATTTGATTATTTGTTCCCTTTCTATCAAAAACTACTTCAATAACTACAAGATCAAATTCTTGCATCAATAATATCCATCTAATAAACCTTGGTTTGGCATCTTTTTTCTGCATCAGATATTTAATAGCAGAGTGATAAGTGTGCACAACACATTTAGCTCCAATTAAATAAGATCAAAATTTATCTAAAGCATATACGATAGCTAGTAGCTCTTTTTCAGTAACAGTATAGTTAATTTGAGCATCATTAAGA
>NW_018219261.1:16525-17746 GCF_001263595.1 Phalaenopsis equestris | reverse complement strand
GAATAATTTCATCATTTTCTTTGAATTGTTCTTCAAAATACTTTTTATCTTTGAAATGTTCTTTAAAATGTTCATTCAGTAGATGTTCAACAATTTCCATGCTAAAACATTCATTATCTCTTTCAACAGCAGGGTATTTCATAGATTTCGCAATGTTAAAAGTCACTTCTTGATCATTCACTCTCATAGTTAATTCTCCTTTTTGAACATCTATCATAGCTTTTCCAGTAGTTAAAAATGGTCTCCCTAAAATAATCGGTATTTCTTTATCTTCCTCCATATCTAAGACAATAAAATCCACCGAAAAGATAAATTTGTCAACTTTTACTAACACATCTTCTATAAATCCCTTATGATATGTAACTGATCGGTCTGCTAATTGAAGAGTTACAGAAGTAGGTGAGACTTCTCCTAATCCTAGTCTTTTGAAAATTGATAGAGACATAAGGTTAATGTGGCTCCCAAATCACATAAAGCTCTTCCATAGAATTTTTCACCGATAGCACACGGTATAGTGAGACTACTAGGATTTTTTAATTTCTCAGGAAGCTTTTTCTAAATAATCGCACTACACTCTTCGCTAAGTGCAACAGTTTCATTATCTGAGAACTTCCTCTCCTTATTCAGAATATCTTTCATAATCTTCACATAATTGGGCATTTGCTCTAAAGCTTCTACGAAGGGAATATTCACCGTTAACTTCTTAAGAATTTCGAAAAATTTTGAAAATTGTTTAATTTGTTTATGTTGCTTCAGTCTTTGAGGAAACGGTGGTGGAGGTTTTTACACGGTAACTTTCATTGGTGTAAATGGATACTCTAAATTTGGGTATTCATGATCCTTTTCTTTTTTGGTATCCACTTTTTCTTTTTCAATTTCTATTTCTGTTTGTACTCTTATCTCTAATTCTTTTCCACTTCGTAACTGAATCTCCTTGATTTGTTCTTTTCCTTAATCTTTAGGATTTGGTACCATAGTATTCCGAAAAGTTCCTATTATTTGGTTACTAAGTGTAGTAGCGATATGCCCTAATTGGTTCTGAATATTCTTAATAGCATTTCCTTGAATTTGTAATTGATTTCCTTGAATCTGTAATTAATTTCCTTGATTCTATAATTGTTGACCCATGTTTAACATCAGCTCTTCCATAGATAACTTCTTCTCCTTAATTTGAGTATTACTGTTAAATCCTTGAGGATAAGAAGGTCTATAGTTAACATT
>NW_018219261.1:12520-13212 GCF_001263595.1 Phalaenopsis equestris | reverse complement strand
TTTTGAAAATTGATAGAGGCATAAGATTAATGCTGGCTCCCAAATCACATAAAGCTCTTCCATAAAAATTTTCACCGATAGCACACGGTATAGTGAAACTGCCTGGATCTGTTAATTTTTCAGGAAGCTTTTTCTGAATAATTACACTACACTCTTCGCAAAGTGCAACAGTTTCATTATCAGTGAACTTCCTTTTTTTTGTTCAGAATATCTTTCATAAATTTCACATAATTGGGCATTTGCTCTAAAGCTTCTACGAAAGGGAATATTTTCTGTTAATTTCTTAAGAATTTCTAAAAACTTTTGGAAAATTGTTTATTATGTTTGTGTTGCTTCAATCTTTGAGGAAATGGTGGTGGAGGTTTCTCCACAGTAATTTTCATTGGTGTAAGTGGGTATTCTAAATCTGGGTACTCATGATCCTTTTCTTTGTCGGTATCCACTTTCTCTTTTTTAATTTCCGTTTCTATTTGTACTCTTGTTTTCAATTCTTTTCCGCTTCGTAATTGTATCGCTTTGATTTGTTCTTTTCCTCGATCTTTAGGATTTGGTTCCACAGTACTAGGAAAAGTTCCTAATGTTCGGTTACTAAGCGCAGTAGCGATATGCCCTAATTGATTTTCAATATTCTTAATAGCAGTACCTTGATTTTGTAATTTATTTCCTTGAATTTGTAATTGATTTCCTTGATT
>NW_018219261.1:12036-12283 GCF_001263595.1 Phalaenopsis equestris | reverse complement strand
GGGTCTATTAATAGCATTTAAAGTCTTATATGAAGGTTGAACATCCACAAATTGCCCAGATGAATTCTTTTCCATCATAATATTTCCATCATAGTAGATGTTGGAGAATAATTCATCCCATAATGATCTAATTTATTTGATATTACAACAATCTGTGAAGCTAACATAGATATTGCATCAGAATCGTGGATACTAGCTACTCTTTTAGGATTTAACCGTTCAGAGGGTCATTGTAAATTGTTGGTAG
>NW_018219261.1:0-11472 GCF_001263595.1 Phalaenopsis equestris | reverse complement strand
TAGGATTTGCATAATCTCGTAGGGGTCTAGGTTGGTGTTCATTTTCTATTCCTTGATTGTTCATGTTGTTTTCCATTGTATCTGAATTTCTAGATTCTCTTCTCAATCTTCTATTTTTTCTAACTTTATATTGCTACCTGTCTGTCTATGTATGTAATTTGATTTGAACTTTGCATTTGCTTTGCTTTACAATTATGCTTTTGGATCTCTGTATAGTTGATATTGAGCATAGGGTGTTTGTTTTCAGCATTTTGAGTGTTGTGGCTTAGATTGCGACGCTGAATTAATGTATTATGGTTAAGAAAATACCAAACTTAGGTGTGTTATTGACCGTGACTTTATATATGCTCAAAAATATAAGTATTTCATACTGTTGCTAAAATATTTAATTCCTCATCAACTGCAGCAAAAACTTAATAACAGTTATAGATTCGATAAAGATGTTTGTATAAAATATTCAATAATTGTAAAGTCATACTTATCAACGCAAGTATATGTATCGCTCAAGTACTATAGGGCTTTAATGGAGTCCTAGATATCGATCCCAGAGGGACTAATATTAGAACTATAAACTAAGATTTTAGAAAAGCAATACTTAATCGCAACAATGAAATTCAAATTGCTTATCTGTCACTAATAGGCAATTGAAATAAATATGTAATTTTAATAACTCTTAAATAACTAATCACTAATTATATTAATAAGATTTTTAATGTGATATTCAATATATAAGAAAGCATCTTTCTTATCGTCAAGAAATTACAGTGAATAGATAAAGTGAATCAGTTCAAATTGTACTGTGCCAAATAGAAGCATACCTATTCTTTAACCTTTGGTCAAAGCATAAAGAACATTGACTAATCCTACGCTTGTTTACTGAATCTACAACTAGGCTGGGAGGATACTGGCTCTCACTTCAGAGCTCCCACACTCCCCTTGCTTGAGGGCTAACATCTACACTTCAGCACCCAAATGATAGGACAGAATTGGAGATTTTAGTCTATCACTCTAAAATCTACGCCCGATAATTTTATTTCCCTATTTATTTGCACCCAACTTCCAAAGGCTTTGACCTCCCTGAATCTTGGATGTAATTTTCACTTTAGTTGTAAAACTCAACATATTTTAACAAATCAATTGGTCAGATTGAAAGTAAATTAAGATCGAAGTGAAAAGATCATCACAACTTCTTTAATATTTTCATGGCTCAACCAATTCAAATCACCATTTCACAAATCTCAAGACAAGGAGAAAGACAGATAAAACTACTCAGAACTCATGGGGAAAACACAACATAACTCGAAATTCATATATAAAAGCAAAGTCATACAAACTACAACAAGTAAATAAACTTATCTCTAATTTCTCCCCAAGCAAACTCCTTGAAGTTCCGCTGAATCTCTTCCTTTCTTTACAGCATACAGAATTCCTCCTCGAGGCGGCAAGGAGGAAGAAATCTCTCACTTTCCCTCCACTCTGACAGTCTCTCGAAGAATTCCTCACAATTCAGAATCTCTACACTTTCCCAACACTTAACTCTTCAGCCTCCTCTTTCTTATCTTCGGCTAAAGTCTTTTCTTTATGATGTGGATGAGTTTTCCCAAGAGTTGCCTAAGCATCCCTCCAAAATTCTTCCTCATCTAATGCATTGTCTCCCTCATTTATGGCGTTGTGGGACACACCCGCCGAGCTCGCCATCAGCGGCCTCGAGGGTGCCGTCGGCGGGCCTTCTAAGTGAATTAAATCTGGAGTCTCGGGAAAAGTCCACCGTCGGCGCCATTGGGCTCGCCTTCGACACCCTAGTTCTAATCTTCACATTTTGGTCTTTTTCACTCCAAATTTGCTCTTTTTTGCATCTTTTTGCTCTAATGACCCTAATTCATCAATCTTGCAATAAAACATCAAAAATACCTTTATTTAAAGTGTAATATCATAAAAAACAATGTAAAATAGGTATGAAAATCTCAACATCTTTTTGTTTGGTCAGGCATTCATCTATATCACTATATTTTCCATCATAAGTAATTGTCAAGAATGAGACCATATTTGAGAGCAGTTAACTTACCTAGAATGGTAGAGTTAACATTAATAGGGCTAGAGAATGCTAAAATTAAAATTTTCTATTATCCATAAGAAGCCAACAGTTACCCACTCCATATAGAGATAGATAATCATAAATAATAATTTTTATTTATCGAGTTTCAGGTTTTTTTTTGAGGTGACTAAATGTTCATATATATATATTGATTGTTTTTGAACAACAACAACAACAAAGCCTTAATCCCACTACGTGGGGTCGGCTACATGAATCCTTTTTCTCCATTGCGTTCTACTTAGTGTCTTATTTTCATTTAGTTCTAGTAAGTTAAGATCATTTTTAATACAATAAGCCCAAGTCTTCCTAGGTCTACCTCTGCCTTTCTTAACACAAGTCAAATCTAAAACATCTACTCCTAATCGGATCATCTAATGGTCGACGTTTAATATGACCAAACCATCTAAGACGACTTTCTCTAATTTTGTCCGTCACAGGAGCTACACCAACCCTATAACAAATATATTCATTTCACATTTTGCCTCATCCACCTAATCATTTTCATCTCGCCAACACTTAACTTATTATTATGCTTCTCTTTTAAAGGCCAACATTCAGCGCCATAGAGCATTGCAGGTCTCACCACCGTCTTATAAAATTTTCCTTTCAGTCTAAGCGGTACTTTTCTATCACACAAAAGGCCCGAAGCATTCCTCCACTTCAACCAACCAACTTGAATTCTACTATTAACATCCCCATCTATATCACCATCGCTTTGAACAACAAACCCAAGATATCTAAATCGTTCACACCTTTTAATAATTTGATCACCCAAAGTCATACTTCTGTCACTAGAGCTATTACTACTAAAATTACATTCCATGTATTCAGTTTTAGTTCTACTTAAGCGAAGGCCTTTAGACAAAAGAGTAATTCAATTTTGTGAATAGCAACCCAAAATTTTGGGCAACAAAAGAGTAATTCTAAAAACTTTCTTAGAAAAAATTTTAGTTTCATTAATTCCAATAATACGCTCTTTGATATTCCATACAATCCAATGAAAACTCTTTTTAGCTCCCTTATATTTTGCACTTATTCTTTGTTTCCCTTAAAACTAAAGAACGGAGCAACATACAATAGTGATGATATGGCCATTGTTAACATGAATGTAAGAAAAGAACTACTGTAAAATGGAGTTAATGGAAAAATTAGTCGCATAAATGGATTATTGGAATAGAACATCCATCCATTCACATACTATTCTAGCTATGACCTCATCAACAAAAACATGATCTATGATTTCTATTTGAAAGCAACATTAACATTTTGAAACAATAAAAAACCTTTTTTATTTAAATTTTCCTTCACATTGATGAATCCATCTAAAATTTTCATACTAAAAACAAAACAAGAGATATGAATAGATAAACTCCAAAGGGTAGAATATGTAGGGGATATATGAATTTAATATAGAAAATTCCATAACTATTTAAAATAAAATTGCCATCGTTATTTAACATAAAAAGTATTTGATTCAATTTGTTGGATCTAATTGGGATGTTAGTAATGTTAAAGATATCATTATCAAGAAGGCAGCATTTAAGTTTAAGTATATCCCAACCTCTAATTTCTTATAAAATATTGAATTTGGATTGACATAGTGGAGTGAGAGTTAATCAAAGGAGCAATTGCAGAGGTATCTAGCTAATTTTCTTGCCAGAAGATGGAATTTCTTTTACCTAACCTCGAAAGATAAGAAGTCTCATACTTTCTTGATAAAAAGAAAAAGCCTAAAAGAGTTTCCATTTAGCCATATGTATTGAAAGAACAATAAATTATTATAATATGAATATTCTTTCAAGAAAATAAAGGTTTTGCAATTTGGCTTTGCCCATGCAAATTTATATTTATTAAAAAATAAAAAAAGTTTTGCCCATAATAGTTTCCCATCTCCTTGGAGTAATCACTTATCGTGAGTCTAGAAAATGAAAGAGTATTACCAACACAATCATATAGAAGAATTTTAAAAATAAACTTCTCAACTTGATAAATTTGTCAATTGGTGTTAGCATCAATAGCCTTCAAGAGACATATTGAAGTATCGTAAATATTCTCATAGTGACAATCACGAGCATATCCAAGATATTGTTAAGGAGGGTTATATATATATATATATATATATATATATTATATATATAGTGAATGATGTTTGGAAAATGAATTGTGCATAAAGAGAGGTAATAAGAAAAGTAAGAGGAAAAATGAACTTTTGAGTTAAATGAAGCTAATATTATCCGTGAAACAACATCCTTTTCAAATGGAGACCAAGAGGGCAGTCTTTCTATACCTGCTAGGAGGGCTAGCTCGTGGCACCATGTTTAAGATTTCAGTCTGAAATATTAGGGGAGTGGCTGACCCTCTCTCCCTTAATAGATTAAGGCATCTTTGTCGGGTCCACAAGCCTCTCATTTTTTCTATATTAGAGCCTCTTGTCTTCACTCACAAAGATAAAGTCCAACGACATTTCAAACACTACAGTCATTTTTGCAACACTAATAATAAAATATGGATTTTTTTTGACAATGTTGTGTTAATATTTCTATCATCATGGATGGTAGCCAAAATGTTCTTACTAATTTCGTTTTGGATGGTTATCAAAGTTGGGCTACTTTTGTATATGTCAGCTCTCTTTTGAAGAATAAATTCTTAGTTTGGGATCAGTTGGCCACTATGGGAGAGTCAATCGATCAAAATTGGTTCGTGGGAGGAGATTTCAGTATGATTATGACCCCTACTAAGCACAGAGGTGGTGGTGCTTATTTTGTCACAAAATCTCTGATGCAGGCCTTTTTGATTTGGGCTATTCTGGCTCACCTTACACTTGGAGAAGAGGCTTGCTCTCTCAGCGTCTTGATAGATTTTTTTGCTAATAATATTTTTATCATCTATTTTGTAGTCTCTCGTGTTCAACACTTGAGTCATGCTTCCTCATATCATAATCCAATCCTACTCACTCTTGCTTCTAGCAATAAACCTGCTCATTACTAAATTAAGTTTTTTAACATGTGGAATTTTTAGGATCAATTCCTTATTTTAATTAAACGGGTGTGGAATTTTGAGGGAGCTGGCACCCCTTGGTATATATTTTGGCAACTCCATAAAAAAGTTGTTGCTCATCTCAGAAAATGGAAGTTGAAGGTTTTTTGTAATTTGCATACCAAGGTGTAGGAGGTTCAAAAAATTATTGATGATCTAGAATCTCAATTGATTGTTAATGTACTATTTTTGGATGAAGTTTCAAAAGCTCTTGTTACTCTTCTTGAGGCAATATCTGTTGAGGAGAATTTTTTGCAACAAAAAACACATGATATTCTTTTCTTCTGTGGTGACCACAACACTAAATATTGTCATGCCTCTACAAAGCATAGGAGAATTGTAAATACTATTTTGAAAATTAGAAATGTGAATGGAGATACTATCAGTGGAGAAGAGGAGATTGGCAAAAGTGTTGAAAATTTTTTCACTAGTCTATTTGACACTAATTTGCAGGTGTCTTCAATTAATGAGGCCCTCTTGTTGAGGAAAATTGAGAATGTTGCTATCTTGTCACTTGCTAATATCCCACTTATGGAGGAAATTCTTAAGGCCTTCAAAAATATAAATCCAAACAAAGTGGCTGACCCTGATGGTTTCACTTCAAAGTTTTATATTAATTGCTAGGCTTATGTCAAAAAAGAGGTTTGCCTTGCTATCAAAAGTTTTTTTTCCTTTGGGAAGACTTCCTTAAATACTTCTCTTCTACTTTGATTGTTCTCATTTCTAAAACTTATGATGAAAGCCGTTGGGATAAGTTTAGGCCTATTTCACTCAATTCAGTTATATCCAAAGTTAGAAGCAAGTTGCTTGCCTCTCGGCTTCAACCACATATCAGTACTATTATATCTGCACAATAATCAACTTTTATTAAAGGAATGAAAATTATGGATAATATTCTTTTGGCATAGGAATTAGTGGAGGAGTTGGATAAAAAATGTAGGGATGGCAACATGGTCCTTAACAAAACATAAAAAAAGCCTTTCAGTTGGGACTTTATTCTTAATATGCTGAGAGCTAGAGGTTTCAATGTTCCATTCTGTAACTTAATTCGTAGATGGTTGGTCAGAAATTATTATAGTTTCCTTGTGAATGGCAGATCTTATGGCTTCTCCTCCTCCCAATGTGGTATTAGACAAGGCGATCCTCTCTCCCTTATCAATTTTATTCTTTCATTTGATTATTTCTCTCGGTTTGTTAACCAGATGCAAGAGACTCACCCTCACCTTCAGTTTAAGAATAAATAAAAAATTTTGGTCAATCATCTAGCCTATTCTAATGATGCTATATTTTTCTCCAATGCCAGTAAACCCTCTATCAAAGCCCTTATGCACACCCTCTCTGTGTTTCAAGATACTACTGGTCTATATTTCAATAAATCTAAATGTCTTATCTACTTTGGGAAAGATGTGCATACATCCTTAGTCACTTGGGCTCTCTCCTACACTGGTTATCATTCTACCACTCTACCTCTTAAGTATATCAGAGTTAATTTACTCAAAGTTAGATGCAAACAAACCTAATTAGATGAAGTGGTCAACAGGATTAAATTAAGAATTGCTGACTATAACAACTCTTTCCTTTCCTATGGTGGTAGATTAACCTTACTTAAAAGTGTTCTCTATAGCATCCCTTCTTATGTAATGCAGGTTCTCAAAATTAAAAAAAGTACTCAAAAATTTTTAGAACATATTTTCAACAAATTTCTTTGGTGTGGATGGGATCATAGTAAACCTTGGGTTGCCTGACATAAAGTTTGTTTGTCAAATCATTCTGGTGGGCTGGGTTTCAAAGCCCTGCACTATATTTCTTATATAAATTTATGTAAACTCTGATTTAGATACAAAGTCGGTACGTCGTTGTGACAAGCAAGTAAGCGAGAAGGCGAGTATATGAAGAAGAGTGAAAGAGGAGACAATCTCTTAGAATTGTAAGAGAAGATGAGAAGTGAGAGATTTCTTCTTCAATACATTTCTAAGAGGGAATTGAGTGTTATTATAAGGAGAGAAAGTGATTCAAAGAAACTTCAAACGATTTTCTTAAGGAGGAGTTTGAGATAAGCAGTTTGAAGTCTTACTTATTTTACTTATTCTTATTTTGTAAACTTATTTTTATATATAAATTTATGTTTTGCTGTATCGTACTCATGAGATCAGAGTAGTTTACTTTGTCTTTCTCCCTTAAGGAGGAGTTTGAGATATGAGCAATTTGAAATTTTACTTGTTTTACTTATTATTGTTATGTAAACTTGTTTTTATATATAAATTCATGTTTTGTTGTATCTTCCTCATGAGATCTGAGTAGTTTACTTTGTCTTTCTCCCTGCAATGAGAAATAATCATGTGAAGAATTAAAATTGTTTAGAAGTGCTTTAAATTCATAATTGTGATGATTCAAACTTTGAACTTCATTTACTTAATCAATCTGGCCAATTATTAAGTTAAAATCTATTGCGAAACATAATAATCCAAAAAAACTATGCTTTCCTCAACTAAGTAAGAATTACATTTGATCTCTTGCATGAGAATGCAGTCCATGTGGTTAAGTGCAAAGAAATAGAGAAATAAGTTTTGATGGGCGTAAATTGGTGATTCTAGAGTGACAGGCTAGAACATTCAATTTGTTCGAAAAGTTGGGAACCTAAGGCTAGATGTTAGCCATCAAGCATAGAGATAGTGGGAACTCTAGAGTTAGAGCTAATATTTTCCCAGCCTAACTAAGAATTTAGGAACTTCACTCTATATTAGCCAAAGTTCTTTATGCAATTGTACGAATGTAAAGAATAATATTCTCTTATTTGACACAATATGATATTTAAATTTATAACAGATTGAATTATTCATTGATTATAATCTCACTGTAAGTGGAATGATACTTTCTAAAATTTGAACTCTTCTTCATAAAACTTATATTAGCGATACTGGAATTTACTTTAAGTTTAGAGATAAGAGTAGCACATATAATTTATGTAATTTAAAAACACAAATTTTGATCTTCATTTCTGGTTAAGTTTTATGCAGTTTAGATAGAGTTTATTTGAGTTAACAGTACAAGATTTCCAAACTTCTCTATGGGATCAATACTTAGGACTTCATTAGAGCCCTATATTACTTGTTTGATATGTATACTTGCGCTATCATACTAGCGAATACTTGAAATTGATAAATAATACTTTAAATTGCTAATAGTGGCAGCTATAATGACTTAAAGAAAAATTAACTAATTGAAGTATATTATTGAAGTGGTTGCACACACCCGCACCACCTGTCGCTCACTCCAAGGCATCGCAGTTCGGTCCGAGATCCGAAGTACCTCACAACAAACCATGCAAACGAGGGAAGACAAGAGCTAGTGAGGTATATATGAGAAAATGATTGTAAGTGAAAAATATATGAGATCAAAAACTAATTTTCTAATTAAAGAATCACATCATGTTCTTGCAAAACAAAATCATCATGCTATTTTTTGGGTTTACATTTTTTTTCATTTAATGCGAAGAAATATTTGAAAATAACTTTAAAGATAATCTTCCAAAATTTCTGTGTATGTTGTTCATTTGAAATTATAGAAAATATATAGTCTTAAATTAAATGATTTTGGTTGATTAAACGTGAAAATTGGATTTCAAATAAAACTTTAATTTGAATCTGAGCCAACTCGGCTGGCGTCTACTCTAAACATTGTTATTTCACTAATCCCAATAGTTATTATACTTAAGTGCTTTAATACTTCGAGCCTGGCCTCTTAACAGATCTCTCTCAAAAAAGAAAACCAACCCATATACGTTACAATCTCACACATAACAAGCTAGCTAGTTACCCAACCACACCATACGTACATAATCTCCGGCAAACTACATCTCAGCCACGCCGGCGCAGGACGCTGTCTCTACATCCTCCTTCATTCTCCCTCCCACAACCTTCACCGTCCTTAAATAACAAGCTTTCTCATCCCTAAACTTATACATCGAACTCGTATCTCCGCTCCCCCAAACCATTCCGTCTTCCCCAACTAACACCGATCCTTCTGAATCCTGCCTATCCGCCAACTCACTAAACTCCATCTCCCCCTTCCCTCCCACACTCCTCCCCTCTGTCATTCCATGGAAAATCTTCGTCCTCTCCAACACTGTCCCTCCGCCTCCATTTGCCCTCTCTATCGTCACCAGCAACGGTGCCTCGATGCTCACGCTCGCTCTCCCCACCACTGCCCTGTTCAAGCTTGCCCTAACGTCTGTCCTCGACTTCACCTCCATTGCCGCTTGCTTTACCACTCCTTTCCCCTGCATCTCTACCCTACTTTTGAACTTTAGCCTCTGTCGTATGCTTGTTGAAACATTCCCCTTCGATGAACTCACCCAGCCAGAGAATCGTACTATGAGTTGCCCATCAATGGAAGACTTGCCGTCCTTCCCCCGCCAGTCGGCTTGCCGGCTGAGCCGCAGTGGAGGCACTCTATGCCGCACTAGAGCGCCTTCCACTCTGTCCGACCAAGCGTCGAGCCAGAGATGGAGGTTACCTGAGACAAGCCAAAATGGCTGGCTATCGCGGATGATTAGGCTGAAATCATGTTCCCGGCCATCAACAAGGAGTCCAACGAAAGGGGTCAGATCGAGGTCGTATGAAGGTAAGTCATATGCGGCGATCCCAGCGACTGGAGCCCAGAAAAATGGGTTAATGGAGCCGGGATAAATCACTGGGAATGGCACCACCCCACCGGCGTAGAGCTTGTCGATAGTCAGTTCTACTTGTCTGAATGCTCCATTGGCTTTCGAGTGAAAGAGAGAGGAAGAAGAAGAAGAAGAAGAAGACAAAGACATGATTTTGGTTTCTCCGGTGGAGCGCAGGGGATTAGCATACCAATACTCGTCCTCATCGTGGTGTGAGACGTAGAGCTCAAGCACGGCTCGGTACGTATTGTTGGGAATGGAAAGAGATGTTAACAGGATCTGGGAGCTGTTATGGAGTTTGAACCAGTACCCTGGCCCACATTCTCCAACATCGTTGGAGATAGGAAGGATGAGGTCGGCGGGTTCACGATAAAGACCCTTGATTATGGGATGAGAGTTTATTTGTGCAACTGCGCCGCGGTAGAAGTGGAGGGAGACGTTGACGGTGTAGACGCCAGGATAAGTTGCGTTGGAGTTCTCCAACATCATGGAGAAGGTGGCGGGGGCGGCTGCTGCGGCTTCTGCGTCGGTAGAGTTGTCTTCGGGAGAGGGGCTACGCAGCAGCGAGGTGTAGTGAGTAACATCCTTCTGTACGCGCCAGAAAACGCCGGAGGATAGGGCGAAGGGAGTGGAGGTGCGGAGGAGTTCTGCACCGGAGAGCCAGATGGCGGCAATGCGGTCCTTTTGAATATCAGAAGCAGAGCCGGAGAGTTCGAGGATGACACGAGACCAGGGGGCCGGGCAGTCCGCCGGCGGGTAGTATGGGACGGAGACTGGCGGAGCGCCGGTGGTGTCGGCGATGACATGTTGTAGAATGGTGATGGAGCATTTGGGGTTGTGGGTTATGTGGAGAGGGGGGAGGGTGGGGTCAATGTATTCCAATGTAGAGTTGCCTGGGGATGCTGGCGACGGCGGGGCGGGAAATGCAAATGCGGCGAAGCCGGTGCCGAAAAGCAGAATGAGCAGAAGCGTGATTGTTGTGGACATTGGACCTAACTTATTAGCACAAGAGGAGGCTTATGCATGAAACTATATATAGGAAAGTAGATGAAGAGTGTTTTGGAGGAGAAAATGTTTAAAATGTTTCATCATGAAATTTGTACTATTTTTAACCATGGAAGGCAGGCCAGGATAACGGATCTTTCTTAGTAATTTCAATACATCAAATCTTAAGAGAATTTCCGGACTGGGAATCACTGATGACTATCCATCATTTCGTCAACACGAATCTTGGTGTGAGATGAACGGCGATTCGCATGTGAGCAAGGTGAACTTTCTTGGACGCTTCATCTGCTAGCAAGGTGACATTTTGGTGTTGGGTTGGTGAGGTGAAAGAGCCTGGAAACTCTCTTAAGTGGCCATTTGTTTGGCATTTAGATTGCATAAATAAGATTAGGGTTGAAATGAGCTTCAAGAGCTAGAGCGAGACCTCTAAATTGTGAATCCATTACTTTAATTTTATTTTCATTGTCAGCTAAATTTGAGTCACGTTCAAAATGGTTGCTGATTCTAATAAAGTTTATTATTTTTATAGCATAATTTAAGTATAAACCAGCATGATTATCCATGTAAATGTGATTGAATATGCAAAGATCTATCTTTTTTCATATCAATTGTCATCATTGTCATCAATTGCTATTATACGACCACAATCACCCGACCATTACTGTTTTAC
>NW_018219260.1:0-841 GCF_001263595.1 Phalaenopsis equestris | reverse complement strand
TAAACTTATTATATTGCTTAATAAGTCATCCTGTACAACACCCTAATGCTCGGTGAACGTTGATGTCTCAATTATTCTTAAGAATAGGGTAATTATCACTTGTGATTCAATTTAAGAATTATGTGGGTGAAGACCCTTAAAGAGGCAAGTTAGTGTTGTTAGAACACTTTGCCAAATTTTAACCCTAATTGGGCTTGTAGTGTTTGAAAGATGTTTTAATTTTCAATGATATTTACTTTTCTAATCCTCATTTAAATGAAACTTGATTTAACCTAAGTCACTACTAAGCCCTTAAGACCTAGGTGAGTGTCTTAATTAGCTTTAAAAAAATCAAGCTTTAGGTGATCATGATTCATGATTTGGATTTTATTTGAACATCAAAATAGGGGTATTATATTGATTAATTATTGACTTCAAAAGTCATACCCCTAAGTCCAATATCATTTAATTTAGTGAACTTCTAGAATTTGATAATTTAGGAAATCATTAATTTATCTTTAATTAAAGAAGGTGAAATGGGTTTCTACCAACTAGTCCCATTTTGGATTTCAGCCATCAAATGAGTTAATTGAAATCAGAGGTTACCCATTTCCCTCTTTGAATTAAGCCTAAATTGTAATTAAGGCTAAATTTCCAAAATTACACATTTGCTCCTAAGGCTCTATCACTTCATAATTTATCAAATTTAATCCAAATGACGTTGGAATTTTTATCCTACCTCATTCATGAGTCAATTAAGACATCAGAGGAGAAAATGTGATTTTTCAAAATTTATTGTAATTTATATAATTATTTTCATGCAAAAAAAAATTTTTCAAAGAAAATTCCTAACTTGACTAAG